>NW_013654405.1:0-25220 GCF_000499385.1 Eimeria necatrix
CCAGCTGTCTCCCTCCAGTCTTGCGACCCCTCGTAGGTCGCTGGCTAGCTATCCTCTCTAGAGCACTAACCAGCCCCATTGTAGTGTCTGTGCACTACAGTCTCAGAGGCAACTCCAAAGAGAAGCAGGTTCGTCCCCCGTAGCTCTTGGGCTTCGCCGTCTAAAAACTGCCGTTGCTTTCCCCTCACGGGACTTGTTAGTGCCGCTGGCCCCTCTGTAGTATGTTTGCCTTGGCCTGTGTGGAGTGGCACAGCTCCTAGTGGAGCTTCTGTTGTCCGCGCTCTTCTTGCAGGTTTCACCTAATCTGCTCCTCATATGTTCACATCTCAGTGCAAACAAAGTTGTTTTCAGGCAAAAATATACAGCGTGGACTTAGCATCATAGAACACCTACATTATAGAGATATGCAGCTCTTGCTCTTCTGTTGTGTTTGCTTTTACTTTTTGTACAGCTATGTATGTCTACTTATGCATGCAGTAAATAATTCTATTTCGTCCCCTGTGCTCAATCAGGAAATCATGGTGCGTTTGGCAAATACAGGCATACAAAGAGAAAAAGCTTTCTAAACTTGTAAGCAGAGCTTGGCTTACAGATGATTTAAATCAGCTGAAGCCTCCAGGAGGGGACGAGCTGGAGCATAATTAGAAAGAATTCACTGAAACCCGAGAGGACTAAGGGCTTCTGAATGGCTTCCTTCGCAGAGAAAGAAAAAGCAGCTGAATTACATAGTGATCGCAAAAAAACACATTTGTTGCCCCGTTTTTTAGCAGCAGAGAAATAATACGATTATTGTGGTTGTTGCAGAGTGTAGTCTCCCGTAACGTAACGACGTGTGGTAAACATAGATGGCTGGTTCTACATCATGCCCTTAGGAGACATACCCCTAGACATTTACTCCGTAGTTTCTTGTTGAAGAGCTAGCTCTTCATAGATTCCCAAAGGTGCCAAACTACCATACCAAAAACTGTGGAAGGCTTGCGCACGTAACTCAGCTGTGGCTGCCAACACTCTTGTCATATTAAATCATTAAAAATGTGTTAAAGAGAAATCCTACGGTGTTACAGAAAATGGTATCGAATTTGAAACGGTCCAGGTAATAACCCCCCACTCATCGATCAACGGGGTAGCGGGCCCTACGCCCTCTTATTCCGTGAGCTGACTTGTGAGAAGCCCGAATGGGTTCCATCTCCAAGCCAAACTGTTTCGAATAAGGATGTTCAACTGGGGCTTTTTTTATATAGATCTGCAGTTTCTCACTGCGTAGCTGTCTGACAAGCCAAAGGATGCTTCTGTGGGTACTCATGTGACTTGAAGGATATTGTTTCGACTTTGCCAGCTGCTGCAACACCGTAGAGCAGTATGTGCTTCTCTTTTCTAATTTGCAATTTTTAATTGGTTTCGGCATGGCCTGTTCAGAGATTTTTATTTTATTCGCCCAATGGGCTGTGGTCTCCGCGCCAGCCACGGTGGGATCTGGATTATGTTTTTACGTTAGGCAGCATAGTAGTTCTATCTGGTAAGCAGGCTTGATGCTTTGTCACTACGAAGCCTGCATGCGTTATATTTTGGCCTTCGCACTTTCACGTGAATGGTTCCACATACGGATTGGAGGAGCAACTAAGCAGGACATAGTCGCGCCCCCCTGGCAGACTTCAAACTCAGCTCCTGAGTGAGACTGCGGGACGCGGAGGAAGTACAATGGCACTCGCTAAGATGCCGCAGGAACAGGACCTGCAAGTAATCCAGGACAATACGGCGAATGATGAGGAAAATGCAGGCCGGCGGAGTGTCAAGGAAGAGGAATTTGATGACGCTCCCACGCGCCTCCCACATTCCGGAACACCACGAGGGCCAAAAAGTAAACCAGGTCTCTATGTAATTCTTGTCACGTTGCTAGTGGCTGGCTTGATTGCCTGCAGGACAGTGAGTAGAAGTGCAGCAAGGCACGTTGCATCTCGCGCAGAGAACGACGGTATACCAGGAGCGCGCGTTGAAGAGAGGCACTTGAGAGAAAACGCCAGGAGCCAGTTTAAAGAAAGCTATAGTGAACAGAGACGATCTTTGTCGAAAGAAAAACAAACAGGCGGAGATGCAAAAGCTGAAGAGGAAGGTGTCCATGTGCCTGGCGAAATCGAGGACCTCAGAAAGTCCCGTATACCAGAGGTTGCTATTATGGAGGGCAAACTGGAAAAGTCGCGAAAGCTTTTGAGCGCGGCAGATCGCCTCGCATTTTTAGTAACGAAGCCTCAGGCCAAAGAACTGATAGGAGATGCACATGAACACGTGGAGCAGGCCCGCTTGCAGTTTACAAATTCAGGAGACATAATTGCCAGCGAAGAGCAACTCCTGCTCGCAGTACAGGATGTGCGTAAATTGTACCTTGCCGCGATTGCGCAATGTGACGCTCTCGTGAACAAGGTTGATATGAGCGAATTTTTCCCAATGGCAGGCCTGGAAACTGAAGGAGATGAGACCCCATTGAAAGCCGGCAAACTAAACCCCGAAGACACAGTTCAAAGCATGATGATCACATTCTATGAAATCAAGGATGTTTACTTCGAAATGATCGAACAGTTTCAGGGAGTCGGTCGAGCACCGTTGAACAGCAAGCCATTTGAGAATGAAGAAGATATCGACGTGTTGACTGACATTTCAGATGACCTTCTTTTCCTGTGGAATGCAGTAGCGTCTCAACAGAACCTCGTGTGGCTTGCAAACGAGTTCAGAAATCGCATTTTCACCGGTCTGAAAGAGCACATGCTAAGTGTTTCCAAAACGCTCCTCGCATTTTCAGAATCTCGTCTCAAGCACGCGCAAATCACAATTAAGCTAGCAAGGAAAGCTCACAAGCCCAAGGGATATGCATCAAAAACGTACGAACTCAAATTTGCGGAAAAGAAACTTGCGGAGGCGGAAAATGGGCTGAATGCGCTGCGAGAACGGATCAAGGAACTAGAAGCAACTACAAAGTGGGAAGATATGTCTGAGGATACGAAGGTTGTACTGCTGCAGGAGGCTGAACAGGCCAAGAAGCTAATGCTTGGCTTGCATAAACCTGTGTCGGAAGTCCCTTCAATACCACATGACTTGAAATTACAGAGCGAGGAGCTAATTTTAGATGAAGCTGAGGGCGTTCATAATGCCTGCCTTGCGGAGAGTCATGCTGTGCGTGAGCTGTTGAAGGATGCGAAGGCGAGGCTTGAAGCATGGCTAGAGGGTGCTTACAGTGAAGGGATGGACGACACAATCCAGCTCAGTGAAGACGTTTACTCTGAGCTGTTATCCAAAATCAAGCAAATACGCGAGCAAGCGAAGCAGGAGGTGACGGCAGCCGCGCAGTCGCTCCTGCAAGCGAAGGAAGCGCTGGGCGCAGCAGGTGCTGCTGACCCTCTCAAAACACAGACGGAACGTTTGGTCAATTTAATAAGTATACGGGAGAAGGCACGCCAACTTGCGCTCGAAAGCGAACGATTAGAGCTGTCTGAGCTAGAATTTGCTTCGCTGCAACGCGTAGCTACTGACGCCAAAATCTACAGATTCCGTGATTCATCTGCAGCCAAGGAACACATAATTACCGACACGAAGGAATACGAAGAAGCGAAACGGGCCGTTGTGCAGTCTGAAACTGTAGTAGAAATGCAGGCAGCAATGAACAGGCTGAGACGGTCAGTGGCGGCAATGACCCGGAACATCGCAAATGACAGAATGAGGAAGGAATCCTAGGCCGACAACTCCGTGGACGGGTTTATTTGTTCCCTTTTGACGGTAAAGTCTGTTGATGTTTACCTTTTTTGCTAGGAACACAAACCTGCAGCCATGTGTCTGCGCATTTCAATGCAGTTCGTAGCAGCCATACAGCACTACTGACATGCCGATTTTTTTTTTTCAAGCGCATGCAAGGCGTGGCCTTGCAGCGCTGTTTCGAGGAATTCGGCAGTGAGCTCCTAAACACCAACAGAGAGCTCCTATGGTTTGAATACCATAATGCTAGTAAAGAGATATCACAGCTCTTGCGCTTTTTATTCCTGAGCAGTACTTGTACCGGACTTCGTCCGCTACAACCGAGTTTCCTTGCATTTGTTTCTCCATAGGCTTAAGCTCGAGAATAGCAGTTGCTCCTGGCCACAGCCCAGACACTCCAGGTTTCAATAGTTGCTCGAAAATTCACCTACCAGATCGCCCGTCTGTAGAAAGACAAGCAACTGAAGATTCCGGGAGACAACCAAATTCGTTAAGTATTCGAGCCAATGCGGATAAAAGCGTCGTGCATATGGAGGCCTTGGTCATCCGGACCCGGGCGGTCAAGAAGTTTTGTAGTGGGGTCTGGACACACTTTTGCCGTTAATGTCTACTTTCTGCTGATTCCAACATGCGTACAGAAGTCAGGGGACCTCAGTTGACGTCATTTGAAGCCCGTGCTTGTGGCCTTGAAGTGGGTTCCCGCATCGCTCGCGTGCACACTATATCTGCTCACATTCACACTAAATCTTCTTGCCGTTTCACAAACCTGCTCCCGGCTGCGTCGGAGTAGAGTATGGGTAGCTACGCAGTATTTTGGAATCACGCGTCACGGTAGTTCTACAATTAAGCCACGTTCGGAGGCACTGCGGGCTCTGCTATAGCGTCGCCAATGCTCAAGACGCTGCTTCTGGTTGAAAAGAAAGTTCGATGCTTCCGAGCTCCATCTTAACTTTCCTTCAGCGTGAGGCACTAATTAAGATTCGTTACTTTAGAATAGTTGAAGTTTGATCGTTAATTCCAGGGGAACACCATCAGCTCAGCACTACTTTAAATGATACCATTAATTGACAACAGACGGCAAATGAGGAGCAACAACAATCAAAAGCCATTAAAAACGAAACTTAACAGAGGCGAAGCGCTCCGTGTGGGCAAGGTGAGCCAGTGGCTCTCCACCAATGAGCTGGCCTGCGCTGGTTCGGCTGCTAGCTATCGAAGCCAGATTGACTTCCAATGGAACACCCTCAAGCCCCGGTTGAGCAATATGGAGGCAGCAAAATATAGATCTTGGAGTAATTCAGGCTGCAGTTGCAACAGAGCGAACCGAGTCTTCAGCTGCTGCTGGGCTAACACCGTTCGCGATTGCCACAGAGCTTCCTGGAGAAAAAGCTTTTGATTTCTCAGGCCAAAGGCCTTCAATTAACAGGAAGCTTGCGCCTCAGCGGGGCGCAGAAGCTTCATCAAGAAAACAAGCTTAGAATCTATAAACCTAAAATCTCGACTGCTGACCCCTTGAGCCTAGGCCGCGTGTCTGAAACCCTAGGGCTGTTGTGTCTCTTGTATGCGTTTAGGTTTGCAGTAAGCATTGACCAGCGTAGCAGCTGTAGCAGCAATGTCAGCCATGAGAGGCTTCATAGCTTGTTTCGGGTGGAGGGGGAAAAGAGAAAAGCGAACAGGCGTAAGATCTGCTGCTGCCATCCCCTTGTTGCTGCGGGTCGAGTTCTTCCCTTTGTTTCCCTTGTGCTGTTTCTGGAGGTGCTGCTGCTCAAGCTGCTGCAGTATCCGTAGAGCCCTTGCTTCAGCCAATACGTAACACACCAAAGCGCCCGAGTATGCCCTGAAAGGGAAACACGCCAGCGGACGTTCAACGTGTAAGGTGTAAAAACACTTGAAATGTTTACCAAAGCGCAGCAAATTCTGTACTTCAAACTATTATCAATCCATAAGCTTCAGTGAACATCGAAAAGTCTCAGGGGCACGCCCAAGAAGACACATATTCATGGCTGAAAGTTTAATGCCCAACGCTGCTCATCTTATGAGCTGGCTCTGCGGATTTCGAAATACGACCGATATCTAATTTTTAGACTTTACCCTTCCATCTGTCGAAGGTAATTAAGCGAGAGAACAGGAAATGAGTCTTCAAGTCTGTAGGGAGCCACGCTGTGCATTTGGAGGCACACGCAACGGCGCAAGTACACATGGGAAAGCAGCAAGGCAGAAGCAGTGGAGCTCAAGCGGGCGAAGAAATGCAAAGAAGAAAACAAAGCGAAAATAGGAGAAGCAACGGGCACGAAAACAGGCTTTGAATGCTTGAGCACACTACCAATACAGCAACAGCTGCAGCAACACAACTAAATTACGCTTACCAACAGCAGCAACAACAGCGGCAAGTGGGACAGCGGCATGTGGGAAAAGAAAACCCACAGGAACAGCAGCATCAACAGAAAGGGCAAAAGTAACGCCAAAAGCAAGCGCCTACTCTTCAATAGCCCCTTTGATAGTGCGTTCTAGTGTATCTGTAGTTGCTGTTGCTGCGTCCAGTGTGTGGACAGCATAGTCAACTGCAGCAGCGACAAAAAGAGAATTAGGATGAAGTAAATCCAATAGGTCGAAGCCCAGGTTCCTACGTGCACGCGAACACACGGCACATAAGGCACACAACTGCTGCTGCTGATGCTGGTCAAAATGTTGCTGCCAATGGCATGGCCGCTGCAGCCAATGTTTTCACTGAGGAAGCTGTTGACGCTGCTGCTCGCTGCGTTGTGTGGGCTGTGGGCCTAGTTTAGTGGAGGCGTTGGCTCTGTACTGCACGGTATTTTGCCTTCATTTTCTTCTTTTTCGTTTTGAACCTGGTGTTTTATCTTCACGCCAATTCGTCCCGAGTTAGACAGTTTAGTGGTTGATTCGCATGAATCTCAAGCTATTGAAGTTAGTCTACTTTGCAGGCTTATTTTAACTCACGATGCATGCGCCAGCGTTAGGGGGCTGTTCTTGTCTTTGTGCTTCGACAAGCTCATCAAGAATTCTGGTTGCCGCAGTATGTGCCTAACACAGAATGCAGAGCAGCACAATAAACCAGCTAGCTAGGGTCTTAGCTAGCCAGCTGAATAGGCACTTTCACTGCGCTGGAGCCGGCAGTTGGTGCTGAACAGTTGGGGCAAATAGCTAACTAACGTGCTTAGCTAATTGCAGCTGCTGCTGGCTAGCGGCTGCAGCTAGCTTGCTTATTTGGCTAGGCTGTGGTTACAGGCAGTCAGCTACTGTGGCTAGCCAGCTAGCCAGCTAGGTGGCTTGTGGTCGAACTGCCTGACTCGTTGAGGAGAGCAAACGTTTCGTCGAAGTCGAGTGGTCTCTCCTTGACAAACGCGTCCTGCAGAATGCATTTACAAATAACAACAGGAATCATAATATAAATGTAGCAACACTTTGAACTAAAACAGATGGAAAAGACCGAGACGCAGTCCTTATACTGAAACCTGTGCTTCAGATCTCAAACCCCCCAGAGCAGCGCCGCAACTGCAGGCCCCACTACACTTTCGCAAACCATTATCTTACGGCGTCTTCTTGCAGCATTTCCTTAAAGGCGTGGCCAAGCTCATGGGCCAACACCTTCAGCTGCACAAACAGGAGGCGCCCGAAGTGGAAATGGAAAACCCTAAACCACACTTGTAGGCGATGCAAGGGTTTCTGTTGGGTTTCTGTTGCCTAAGTCCTTTCCCCAAAACCCCCCGTGGCTCCCAAGCCCCACACTTTAGGCCTTAGGTCTTAAGGTGTGAATCTCACTTCTTGCAGGTCTAGTAGCCTTGCTTGCATGTGTTTGGGTGGGGGCAGCTGCGCATACACAGCGTGGTGGAGAGCCCCCAGTTTGATGTGGCAGGGGAAGGAGGGTGGCCTTGGGGGCTGCAGGTAGTGCGAAAGACGCAGCGGAAAGAATGGGTGGTAATACAGAAAACCCAAAAAGCGGCATTTAGACAGACTGGAAGCAGGAGCTGTAGGTACACCCCAAGCCGCTGACTCAGAAAGCGGGGTGTAGGCACTCAGCTGAGCACACAGAGAGCCAAATAAGCCCTTTGGCGGGCGGCTAGCTGAGCTAGCCAGGCCAAGGCCAGCCTGGCCACTGGGGATATCTGAGAGAGTATCCCCAGCACGGCTAGCCGGGCCAGCTACAGGAGGACGGCTATCTCCGGAGGCGTGTCTAGCTGAGCTAGCCATGGCGTGGCTAGCTGAGCTAGCCATGGCTTGGCTAGCTGCAGGCTGCTGAGGCTGGGCGTGGGCTGAAGTGTCGTAAACGGCAAAAACTTCGCCCAAATATGAAAAGCCGTTGAATGACCTGCACACAGACCGTAGGCCGCCAGGCGCAAGCCTCACGCTGTTAGTTCTAAACCCTAAACCCTAAACCCTAAACCCTTGAACAACAGAGTCTGAACCCGCCACCCCTTAAGCCGGCCCAGAACTCTTACTCATTACTTTAATATCTAATGCCACAGCCCTCGTCGTTTTCGAATTTGTGCAATTCCAAACTATAAACACCTACTTCCCCTTATACTTCAAAAAAGGGTTTAGGGTTTAGTGCTTTGCTCGCCTGCCGTATCCTCTCCACTGTTTCTTCAGCAGCGGCTCCAGCCTAAGGCCCAGAGCAGCAGCTAGCTGGTGCGGCAGCTGGCTAGCTGAAAGAGACTCAGGGAACCAAGCAGCAGCTTCCAAGTCGCTTGCGCCCCGCCCGTAGGCCTGAGCGCAAACCCTAAACCCTAAACCCTAAACCCTAAACCCTAAACCCTAAACTCTAGACACTAGCCCCTAAACAGTACATAACAGGCGAAAACGCAGGCAGTCTGGGACGCAGCTTCCGTACCCTCAGAGCTGCTGCTAACCACTGGTCAACCGTGGGACGCCACTGCTGCAGTCTCGGCTGCTGCTCCCGCTGCTGTTGCTGCTGCTGCTGCTGCTGCCGCAGAGCGTGTCCCAGCTGCTGGGGAGCCCTTTGCGCTGCAGCAAGGCCAATAGACCGCAGCAGCAGCGGCACTTGCCTCCAATAGTGGCCCTCTGCTGTTTGTCTTTTGATGCGCAGTTCTGCCCAGCAAGAGTAGCCGCAGCTAGCTGCAATTTGCTGCCTCTGCTGCAGCAGCAGCAGCAGCTGCTGCAGCAGCTGCTGCTGCTGCGGTCGGTGCGCCTCGTTCCGTAGCTCCGCCCACTGCGTCACCAAGTCTTTGCCTGCAGCCTCTTCTGAACTTAGGGCTCGCGCTGAGGGTTTAGGGTTTGGGCTTTGGGGAAAAGAGGGTTTAGGGTTTAGGGTTTGCAGCAGCGCCAACACTGTCTCATAGTTCGAACCCTCATAAGGCACATGAAGAGCTCCCCTGCTGTCTGTCTTGTACAGCTGCTGCAGCAGCTTAGCTCCGGGGCCCCCCAGGCAGGCAGCAGCAACAACCAACTCCCTGCATGCAGCAGCAACAGCAAAACCCCTGCATGCAGCAGCAACAACCAACTCCCTGCATGCAGCAGCAACAGCAAAACCCCTGCATGCAGCAGCAACAACCAACTCCCTGCATGCAGCAGCAACAGCGAAACCCCTGCATGCAGCAGCAACAACCAACTCCCTGCATGCAGCAGCAACAGCAAAACCCCTGCATGCAGCAGCAACAACCAACTCCCCGCATGCAGCAGCAGCAGCAAAATCCCTGCATGCAGCAGCAACAACCAACTCCCTGCATGCAGCAGCAACAACAAAATGCTGGCATGCAGCAGCAACAGCAAAACCCCTGCATGCAGCAGCAACAACCAACTCCCCGCATGCAGCAGCAACAGCAAAATCCCTGCATGCAGCAGCAACAGCAAAATCCCTGCACGCAGCAGCAGAGCAGCAGCTCTGCTAGGGCCCCTCCCTTCGGGGGAGCCTGGCGCGAGGCAGAGGCTGGCGCCCTGATGCCCGCTTCTCTTAGGTTCTAGGGTTTAGGGTTTAGGGTTTAGGGTTTAGGGTTTAGGGTTTACGGTCTTGCGGTTGCTTTCGCGACGGCGCGGCAAAAGCGGGCACTTGTTTCGTCCACCAGGCGTTGCTGCTCCACCGTAAGGCCCCGGCGAGCAGCAGCAGCAGTTTCTTCTTCTTCCAGCTTTGCAGGCTGCTGCTGCTGTTGCTGCTGCTGCTGCTGCTGCTGCTGCTGCTGCTGCTGCAGCAAGAGAAGGCTGTCTATGAGCGCCTCCAGGGGCCTTATTGCGAACCGCGAAGTTAAGAAAGACGGCTTGACGAAGCAGCAGTAATTCAGCTGCTGCTGCAGCTGGCAACTCCGGTCTATCAGGTATGCCAGATACTTCTGCTGCTGCTGCTGCTGCTGCTGCTGCTGCTGCTGAAGGCCACGCCGCACTGCAGCACGGAGGGCCCTGGAGGCCCTCACTGCAGCAATCCAGTTGAAATCGTAGGGGAATAAAGGGCCTTCATGGAAAACTTGTTGCCTCTGCGAAATGGCAGCTGCAGCTGCTACTGCTGATGGTGTTTGGAGCTCTCGCTGCTTCTGCTGCTGCTGCTGCGCTGCAGCAAATTGCTGCGGCGTCTGCACATAACACACAAGGGGCTGGCGGCCTCTCCACAGGCCCCACAAGCCGTGAAGGGCTAAGTATAAGTGCTCCCGTGCTGCCATCACTGCTGCAGTTGCTGCTGCACAGCTAATTGCCCGTGAAAGCCGTCCATAGTTAGGGCGGCAGCGGCAGCAGCTGCCGCGGCCTCGCTGGTACTTATTTCGACTATGTCCTGGAAGTCAAAAGGAGAAAATAAGCTCAATATAACGGTGGGAAAGGCTCCTGGAGCCCGCAAGACCAGCGGTGGCGGCCCCTGGAGGCCTTTGGAAGAGCAGCAGCATATGATTATGGCATTGCTGGGAGGGGTAAGGAGCCGCAAATAGCCCCGGATCAGAGTAAGCAAGATGATATATATGGCATTTAATTTAATAATTTAATTTAATTTCGAAGCCCCGCTTTAAAACGGTGAGCATACCTCCTGTTCTCAGTAGCGGCTCCAGCCGTTCCCGTAGGGGCTCTGGCTGCTGCTGTTAGCTTTGTCTCGAGTTGGCAGCAACTTTAATACTTTTCTCATTCAATGATTTCCCATGCTTTTTTCGGAAGGATTAAAATGCATGGCGTAAGCTCCAGTGTGTGCAGCCGTGGTTCAGTTTGCACGGCTCGCCAGCAGCGCCGATACAAAATGCCTCTGTTTCATTCATGTTTCCCCCCGACTTCTTAAGATATTAGCATCAAAATAAAACGCTGCTAGCTCCAGCAACGTTTATTTTAGTCCTTCTACTGATTCCATGCAGCGTTTTCCCCAGATCACTGCAGTTACAGGCTACAGAGGCATTAAATCGCCGCATGAACCCGTCTCGCTTCTAGAACTGTGTAGCCCTGTTTCACTTCCCGAAAAAAATATTCAAATTACCTGCAAGGCTTTGGGGGAAAGCCTTCATGCTTTGCAAGTTTCGCCCAGCCTTTAGAGTGCTGCCCCCGCTGCATTCTTGGCTCTTGCCCACGTGTGCAATTGGCTGAAACCTCTCTGGGTTCTACTCAAAGTTTTGGCTTTCGTGTTGTCTCTGTAGCCAATTAATTAAATTGTTTTCAATGTTTCAGTTCTATAGACACGTGTAGGTGGTTTGTGTGGTAACCACTCTTTGCATACTGTGTTTTCCGAATCAACTTCATTTGGGCCATTTAACAAGCTGGATTTAGTAGTTCCCGTGAGAAGGTCTTTTTTCACTAAGCCAAAACTGCCGATATTTTCACAGAGTCTGTTACTTAGCCGTTTGCGTCACTTATTCCCACCTCAATAATTGCAACAAATTGCCCTGCTGAAGTCACTTCGTTCTGACAGGCTTCTGATTGATTCCATCACTGTCCTTGGAAGGTTTAAGCCTTGTCTTTCCAAAACAAAAACTAATTATACAGCTGTATGTGAGAAGTCAGCTTTATGTCGCAGACGACCTAAGGATACTGCCATCGTTCAATAGTGATGAAGTGTTTTCTTTCGTGCGTGAGTACGGTAATTGTGGCTGCTTGTTTCGGAACCACTTTGCAAAGCTGCTTGCATTAGCATTTGCACTTATTATATAGTATCAAATTGCTTGCGAAAATCAGTTAAAGCCGCACATAAAAGGGGAAAAAGACGGCCGTTGCGCACAGGATCGTTCTAAATTGCGAACTGTTGATCCCGCATTTTGTTCTTCTGTTTACTTTGACACAAATCCAGAAGAACATTCTGTTTACTTTGACACAAATCCTTCAAACTAAATGCATGAGCCACCGCTTGAAGGCGGTGGCCACACACAAGGGGCGGAACTGCCATCACTTTATTAGCATTTGGAAAGCTTACAGGGCTGCGGCATCATAATGAGACTTTCAGGCTGGAGATCCCCTACTGAATCTGCAAAGTTTTATAGCTAACAGGCAATGGGGCACTTAGAAGTGGACAACTAAGCTGAAGGTGAATGACAAGATAGTAAACACCAAGGGGCACTTTGGGAAGCAAAAGCCTTCTGTGCAAACACTGCTGGCAACTGGTGGAATTGTCTGACTACAGACAAAAGAAATTAAAACGGCAAAACCGAAAGAGAGCAAAATGCTTCCAAGACAAGCTGGCGAGTTCGAAAGAATGGGACTCACAAGCACTTGTACGCAGATTTCCTGCGTTTTGTATCCTTTTGATCTTCCATGCAGCAAGGCAGATGAAAACAAGACTAGAAAACAAACATTTTCAGTGGCTGTATATCCCTTGCAGCCGGAAGTTCTGCCAAAGAATTCATTGCAGAGTGGTGCCAGTCCTTGAGAGCCAAAGCTGCAGCTACCGACTGATTCAAGAAGGGTAAAACCTTTCTTGAAGCTTACGTGGATGTTACCTGAGTGGTCTATTAACATGTATTGAGCCTGAGAGCCACTTGTCTGATAAAATTTCTAGTTTTCTGCATGCACTTGCACCTACGAAGCCAGCAATCAGGCTGGAGTCAGTGCCCTCACCATGAAGTGGCGCTAAATGATAAGTGCTTGCTTGAGTGTGCTGTGCAACGGGATATTTTGGCTTGTTTGCTGCTATTCTGGTCCTCTGGACGTCTTCTCGCGACGCTGAACCCTAAACCCTAAACCCTAAACCCTGAAAGCAGCGGCGACAGGCTCGGCACCGCTGAAACTGCTCTACAGCGATCACTGAACTCCTTGAAGTGCACAGGGGCTACTGGCAGCTGTTTAGAGCTATGAAGAGAAGAGAAACGAAACAATTCAGAAATTCGATATTTGAAGAGCTGCCTGAACACAGTTCATGTTCTGCGGCCTGGGGAAGCTCCCAAGACAGAGTGAGAAACTCTAGGACAGCTCTGGTAAGCTCTAAGCGCTCTGAAATCTCATATATACTGCTGAAGGAATTAAGCAGAGTAAAGGAAATCAGTAGTTGCCTTCGCAAGTCCAAGCAGTCTTGAAATGCTCTGGGAGGCCGGACACATAGGAGAAAAGACAGCAGTAGGCGGGCCAAGACTTCTGCAAAATGGCCTTTAGTGAATTTCTGAAATAAAAAATAATTAAACAGCTGTGGGGCGGACACCGCCAAACTAACCCCCAGCACGTGTGCCTGCTGAGCCAATTCAAGTCTTAGAGCAAGAAGTGAAAGTCCTCAAAACAGTCCCATACTCCTGTCCTGCGACAGAGGAGACTATTCCATGAAGAACTTCAATTATATTTCTAAATTAGAAGGCCAAAGTTGCACGACAAGGGAAAAATGCTGCAGTTGTTGATCTGGAGGAGGTCACTTAGCACCCATGCAGAAGAGCTGTACTCGGACCTGCTCGCGTGCGACCGCGGGAGCCAATTTGCAGCGGCAAAAAGGCAATATTGATATTTATATTGGACTAAAGTTGAAAGTTTTAACTGTTCCATGTAAATTGGAGAAAATTTGGTCCTTTTCCACAGCGAACTGGGCTGCTTCCGTGCCCCCTGGCCCCTGTGGCAGGCTGAGCGTGAAGCGCGCACAACACAGAACCTGCCGCAGTTTCTGAGGATGCAGTGGACTGCAGCACACGATTTTATGTTTATATTTGCTATATTGCATTAAGGCAAGAACGTGGGTGGCTTTTTGGGGAAATATATTTCTATAAATTTCCAAAGGCCAAGGAAGGCGAGCAGCGCTGCGCCCAACCCAGGATATCCTAGCTGCTCATGTGAATAAACAATAACTTATTTATATCCAAAAAACAAAAAAGGATACTTAAAAACATGAGTTACCAATCGTGTTCTGGCGTTGCACCGGATTGAATGCTAATGTTCACGACGTCGCTGCCACTGCCCGCTGTGTCCTTAGCCCGGTTCGCTGAAAATCTGCAGGGGCTCTTAGACCTGGTCTGAGACTCGAGCCCATTTAAAGGCGATTATTGTCAAATTGACAATTAAAACAAGAATATTAAGTTTAGAAACCTTCGGGTTTTGTCTGTGCGCCGCAGCGCAGCGCCGCGCACCACCCAGGCTTCTGAGCAGCCTCTGGCGCTGCTCACAGCCCACGCACTTGTTCAAGAGCCTGCGAAGCTGCAAAGGGATTAACTCTGCAGTGTCTGCGAGGCGCAGCAAAGCTGCGAGTCTTTGCTGCTGCCAGCCCCAAGCCAGAGGCTCAAGACTGCCTTGGCCTGCAGGCGGTCGCCAGCCCCAGTGCTCGGGTTTCCCCGACAAAGGGGGCTCTTTTTTTGCTCTTTTTCGCCTTAAATGCAATTCTAAAGCTTTATTTCAGCATTTGGCACTGCAAAACTGCAGATTTGAATTCAAACGACACTCAACAATGCCAAACGCTGGATGACCCGTGGCCGTCGATTCCGTGCCAGTCGATCCTCGCAGTGAGCTGGTAGGCGCGCAGCAGCTCTGCTGCTGCTCAGTGGCATTATTGAAACATTTTTATTCATTTTTTTATTTTTTAAAGCGAACAACTTCTTCTGAGACTCCAGTTGGTTGGCCTTAAATGGATGGTCACCTTGCGCGCACTGGGACGGCGGTTTCACTAGTCCGCCGCTGCTCCTGCAGCAGCTGCAGCGGCAGCAGCAGCAGCAGCGGCAGCAGCAGCAGCAGCAGCAGCTGCTACTCCAGATCCTGCAGCGCCTTCGCTGCTCCTGCGCCCCAAAGCCGCAGACACCTGCAGCAGCATTTTGCTGCTGCTGCCGTGGCTTTGCAATGCGGCCTCCAGGCTGTTGGTCTTTTTCTAGAGCTCCCCGCAGCAAATTAGCCGTTCTATATCTATGCTTTTTTTGCTGCTCTTGTGGCACACTGGCAGCACCAGCAGCAGCAGCAGCAGCAGCAGCAGCAACGGCAGCAGCAGAGTCGGGGAGGCTGCGAGCAGCACCCTTAGGTGATGCGTCTGCTGCAGCTGCTGCTGCTGCTGCTCCGCCCCAGCTCTACTCGCGGGCCGGCGTTGGAGCGGACGCGCCACTCCTGGACAGCAGCAGCAGCAGCAGCAGCAGCAGCAGCAGCAGCAGCGGGAACCGGCAGCTAACGGCAAATGCACCAGCACTGCAGCAGAACTTCCGGCAAACAAAATGGAGCTCTGTGTCTGTGGGGCGAAGATGGCTGGCAGCTGCTGCTCTTTGCATCTTTGCAGCAGCTTATTTGGTGCTGCGCTGCTCTCGTGCTGCTGCTGCTTCCGCGCTGCAGCAGCAGCAAGGGCTTGCTTCGCGTGAGCTAGCTGAGGGCAGCAGCAGAGAAGACAGCCACCGCGAGGACGCCGGCAGCAGCAGCAGCAGCAGCAGCTGGGACTGCTTGGGGCCGGGGCAGGCCCCGCCAGCTGCTGCTGCTGCTGCTGCTGCTGCTGCAACTGCTGCTGCTGATCCTGCAGAAGCTCCTGCTACGCCTGCAGAAGCTAATCTTGCGAGCACAGAGGACGGCGCTGCTGCTGCTGCAGAAGGCGGTGCTGCTGCTGCTGCTGGTGCTGCTGCTGCTGCTGGTGCTGCTGCTGGAGGCGGCGTTGCAGCAGGAGAGGGCGCCGCTGCAGCTGCTGCAGCAGACGACGGTGATGCTGCTGCTGCTGCTGCAGAAGGCGGCGTTGATGCTGCTGCAGGAGAGGGCGCGGTTGCTGGTGCTGCTGCTGCAGCAGGAGGCGGCGCTGCTGCTGCTGGTTGGAATGACAGGGCTGGGGTGTCGGGTGCTGCTGCTGCAGCAGATGCTGGTGCAGCAGGGGCTGCTGCAGCAGGGGCTGCTCCAGCAGATGCTGGTGCAGCAGGGGCTGCTGCAGCAGGTGCTGGTGCAGCAGATGCTGGTGCAGCAGGGGCTGCTGCAGCAGGGGCTGCTGCAGCAGATGCTGGTGCAGCAGGGGCTGGTGCAGCAGGGGCTGGTGCAGCAGATGCTGGTGCAGCAGGGGCTGCTGCAGCAGGGGCTGCTGCAGCAGATGCTGGTGCAGCAGGGGCTGCTGCAGCAGGGGCTGCTGCAGCAGATGCTGGTGCAGCAGGGGCTGGTGCAGCAGGGGCTGGTGCAGCAGATGCTGGTGCAGCAGGGGCTGCTGCAGCAGATGCTGGTGCAGCAGATGCTGCTGCAGCAGGTGCTAGTGCAGCCGGTGCTGGTGCAGCAGGTGCTGCTGCAGCCGGTGCTGCTGCAGCAGGTGCTGGTGCAGCCGGTGCTGCTGCAGCAGGTGCTGGTGCAGCAGGTGGCGCTGCAGGAGTCGCTGCTGGAGCTGGTGCTGGTGCTGAAGCTGCTGCTGCTGCTGAAGCTGCTGCTGCTGCTGGAGCTGCTGCTGCTGCTGAAGCTGCTGCTGCTGCTGAAGCTGGTGCTGCTGCTGAAGCTGCTGCGGAAGCGCTGCTGGTGGAGGAGCGAGCAGCAGCGGTGCTGCGGCAGGCGCGGCAGCTGATGCTGCTGGGGGGGCGGCTGCTGCCGCTGCTGCCGGAGTGGCAGCTGTCTTCGGGAGTGGTGGTGCTGCTGTCTTTGGTGACGCAGGAACTTGCTGCGCTGCGCTGCTTGCTGGGGCCGCTGCTGCAGCAGCAGTACCGAGCAGCAGCAAGAGCTGTGGAGCAAGAAGCCCGCAGACTTCTGCGGCGCTGGAAGAACAGCGGGGACTTAACAGGAATGGTGCGGCGGACTCGGCGGCTGCTGGGGGTGCTGCTGCAGTCCGCGGAGTTGGTTGCTGCAGCGCCTCCGGAGCAGTACGGGGAGCAGCAGCAGCTGCTGCTGCAGTCGCTGGACTCCAGCAGCTTCGTGCTGCAGCGCTGCGCCGACGTGCTGCTGCTGCTGCTGCCCTGGACGCAGCAGCAGCACGAAGCCAAGTTCTTTGCTGCAGTCTGCCGCAGGCAGCGGCTGAACAACGTGGGCATGGCTTCCTGGGCCGGCTTCGCGCCGGCGAAGCTGGGCACTTCCATTGCGCACTTTTTGTCCAAAACTCGGTCTTCTCGCGGATATTATTTCGCATCTTTTCCATTTTATTTCGACTTTTTCATTCTTTGCGAAAAAGGAGCCAAGCAGGGCGTACTGACATGGCGAAACCAGGCAGTGCCGCACGTCGACAGCTTCCCGCCGCCGCAGCAGCAGCAGCAGCAGCACGCAGCAGCAACGCTGCCGCTGCTGCGCCACGTCCTCTACACCTTCCACGGCTGCGTCTACGCAGCAGCAAAAGCTGCAGGTTCTCACCGGGACTTCCGCTCCGCCAGTTTGCTGCGCGCGGAGAGCCAGCAGCGCCGCAGGGCCTGGGGAGTTCCCGAGGAAACTCTTGCTGCTGCTGCTGCGCTCGGCGCCGGCAGCAGCACCATGCAGCTGCTCCACCGCTGCCGCGCCCCGCGCCACGGCAGAGCCGCCGCTGCTGCTGCTGCTGCTGCTGCTGCTGCTGCTGCTGCTGCTGAGTATGAAGACGAGGATAAGGAGTATGACTTCGCAGCTCTTCCTGGTCCTGATGCTGACGCTCTTGCTGCTGCTGAAGAGGACGACGCTGCTGCAGCGCTCTATGAGGCGCCGCTGCTGCAGCCCGCCGGCCAGCCCCTCGAACACTCACAGTGGGAACTGCAGCAAGGCAGCAGCAGCAGCAGCAACTCAAAAGCCCACCTCGAAACCTTTTCAGATCCCGATTCTTCGGAAGAAGAAGATTTCTTGGACGTGGAGGAAGCAGACGAGGGGCCTCTGGAACATCTAGACAGCCGGCAAGGCTCTGCTGCAGCCGGCCGGGCCAGCGCTGCCCCCGAATCTGTTGCTGCTCGCAGCACTGCGCCGCCTCCTTGGGATCCTCAGGAGTCCGCTGATGCGGCTGCTGCTGCTGCTGCTTCTCTTGCTGCTGCTGCTGCTGCTAAACTTCGTGATCCTCATAATATCCCTCCTCGTTTTTCTGCTCTTCTGTCTTCCGTTGCTGGTCATGCTGCTCTTCGCGCTAGGGGTCCTCAAGGTGCTCAGAGCGCAGCTGCTGCTCGTCCTGCTGCTTCTCCTGCTGCTGCTCGTCCTGCTGCTTCTCCTGCTGCTGCTCGTCCTGCTGCTTCTCCTGCTGCTGCTCGTCCTGCTGCTCCTCCTGCTGCAGCTCGTCCTGCTGCTCCTCCTGCTGCAGCTCGTCCTGCTGCTCCTCCTGCTGCTGCTCGTCCTGCTGCTCCTCCTGCTGCTCCTCGTCCTGCTGCTCCTCCTGCTGCTGCTCGTCCTGCTGCTCCTCCTGCTGCTGCTCGTCCTGCTGCTCGTGCTGCTCGTGCTGCTCGTGCTGCTCCTCGCACCACCAGCGTCCAGCGCAGGTACTCTACCCGTCGGCACCCCCGCAACAATGGACCATCAGCAGCAGAAGCAGCAGAAGCAGCAGCAGCAGCAACAGAAAGAGCAGAAGCAGCAGCAGCAGCAGAAGCAGCAGCAGAAGCAGCAGCAGAAGCAGCAGCAGCAGCAGAAGCAGCAGCAGCAGCAGCAGCAGCAGAAGCAGTAGCAGAAGCAGAAGCAGCAGCAGAAGCAGAAGAAGCAGCAGCAGCAGCAGAAGCAGAAGAAGAAGCAGCAGCAGAGCGCTACAGCCGTAGATAGAATGGCGCTGCTGCCGAGCCCGGCCTGGGTCCAACAGCAGCAGCTGTTGTGGGGCCCTCTGCTGCTGCTGCTGCTGCTGAGGGGCCCCAGGGGCCCCAGAGAGCTGCGGGCGCAGCGCGGGGGCCCCCCTTCCCACCTGTCTTCAGGAGAAGGCAGCAGCAAACTTGTTTCGGGGCCCCTGGGGGCCCCCAGCTCTCATCATTTTATTGTTTTAAGGGCATCTAGGCCAGGGCTTTGCTGCCTTTGGGGGCCCCCCGGCCCCTGAAGTTGGGGTTGCAAACCCTAGGCTTTGTAGTTCTTGGGGCCCCCGGGGCCCCCACTGCAGCATTTGGGGGCCTCGGTCTTAGGGGCCCCCAAACCCTAGGCACTGGGGCTTCTAGGGACCCCTGGTCCTCTCCGTTTTGTCACTTAGGGGGGCCCCCAGTCCGACACGGGGGGCCCCTGGCTCTTGTTATTTGGTGGTTTAGGGGGCCCCTAAACCTCGCGGGGGCCCCCAGCTTTTGCCATTTTTATTCTACTAGACATTTAGGGTTCTGGAGGCCCCTGGCCTTTGCCATTTTATCATTCAGAGGGCCCCTAAACCCCAGGCTCTGCAGCTTCTCGGGGGCCCCTAAACCCTAAGTTTTGAGGGTTTTGGGGGCCCCCTAAACCCCAGGCGCTGCAGCTTCTGGGGGGCCCCTAAACCCTGGGTTTTGCAGGTTTGCCCCAAAGCCACAGGTTTTGCAGCTTTTGAGGGGCCCCCAAACCCCAGACTTGGCGGGTTTTAGGGGCCCCCAAACCCCAGGTTTTGCGGGTTAGGGGGGCCCCCCAACCCCAGGCTTACGGGTTTGAGGGGCCCCCTAAGCCCCGGGTTTAGCTGGTTTGGAGGGGCCCCCAAGCCTCAGGTTTTGCAGCTTCTGTGGGCCCCCTAAACCCCAGGTTTAGCGGGACTTGGGGGCCCCCAAGCCCCATTTTCTGCAGCTTTTGGGGGCCCCCAGCTCTCGACATTTATCATTTAAGAGGGTGAAGTTATTTAAGGAAAGACTTTTCCTTTTGAGCTACTTGGTGGCTCAGCAGCAATAGCAGCAGTACAGCAGCAGCAGCTTTGAAGCAACTGCAGCAGCAGCAGGGGCAGCACAGCGGCGACGCAACAGCAGCAGGGAAGCAGCTGCAGCAGCTGCAGCACAGAAGCAGCAGCAGCAGTGGCAGCAGGGGCATTTGGGCTTGGAGCTGTGGGCCCCGAGGCCACTAATGATGTTTTAAATATTTTTAAAATTGTCTTTTAAGGTCTCTTGTGATATTTTATTTGCTTCCGTTGTCTTGTGGCCTCTTTAGCTTAGCTTCTTTTTGTGGGGACCTCTCTGCTGCAGCTCCCGGCACTGCGGGGAAGGCTTGCTGAGGCACTGCAGCAGCAGCAGCAGCAGCAGCAGCAGCAGCAGCAGCAGCACGGCCGCAACCGCAGCAGCAGCGACAGGGCCGCAGCAGCGGCGGCACGGCGGCACCGACCAATGCAGCCGCGACACTGCGGCGGGACAGCAGCAGCAGCAACAGGGACACAGCAGCAGCAGCAGCAGCAGCAGCAGCAGCAGCAGCAGCAGGCTTCAGAGCAGGTGCAGCACGGGCCAGCCAGCGGTCTGCAGCGCGACAGCAGCTACGGCCAGGCGGCGCAGCGCCTCGCTGCAGCTTTTCTTGGCTTTTATTGTTTCAAAACCAGTTTATTTTGTCTAAAAAACAATTAAAAACAATTTAAAACAATTAAAAACTATTTAAAAATATTTAAAAACTATTTAAAAATATTTAAAAATATTTAATTCATTAATTCCAAGCAAAATGCTGCAGCAAAGAGCCCCAGGCGCCCGGCCGCGCCCACGCCGGCACAGCCGTGGGGGAGCCACCAGCAGCAGCAGCAGCAGCAGCAACAGCAGCAGCAGCAGCAGCAACAGCAGCAGCAGCAGCAGCAGCAGTTGCGGCGCTTCAGATAAGCTCTCGTAGACTTTGCAATTTAAAAGATTTAGTTGTTTAAATTTAAATTAACTTTCGCAAATTAATTTCTTTTCGCAATGTCCGCTCTAAGGCTAAACCCTAAACCCTAAACCCTAAACCCTAAACCCTAAACCCTAAGCTAACAAAAGACGCAATTTGCTGCCTCAGCGAACTGGCCCTCTAGCTGCTGCATGCGCTCCGGGGGCTCCAAACCCTAAACCCTAAACCCTAAACCCTACAGGAAAAACGACAGCTGTCACTCCATACAAACCCTCAACCCTAAACCCTAAGAGTGGCCCTCAGCCTTAAGCCGTGAAGCGGAAGCCCTAAACCCTAAACCCTAAACCCTAAACCCTCGAGCCTCAGATCTATACTCTAATAGGAGGTAATGGCTTTCTGCTGCAAAGGCGGGACGACATGCTGCTGCTGCTGCTTCCAATTGAGGGTTTAGGGTTTAGGGTTTAGGGTTTTGGCTGTGGAGGTGAGCACTGAGCTTCGATGAGGCAGCAGCTCTATCTCCCACTGCTGCTGGAGGCTGCTGCTGCTGTTTCTGGCCTCAACTGCTTCTGCTGCTGCTGCTGCTGCTGCTGCTGCTGCTGCTACTGCTGCCGTTGCTGCTACTGTTCTTGCTGCTGCTGCAGCGCAGCAAGGTTTTCTATGGAGTCAACGCACACTTCAGGGCAAGTAAGGGAATGTGGCTGAGGAAGCAGCAGGACTTGAGCAGCTGCTGCTGCCAGTCTTTGCTGCTGCTGGCCGCTGCTGCAGCTGATCCCTGCCGTTGCTGCTAGCTGCTGCTGTTGCTGCAGTTGCTGCTGCTGCTGGCCCAACAATACAAATGCAAACTAGCAGCTGTTAGTCTAAAGGACCCCTATAGATGTATGGACTTAAATTAAAGTGCACAATTATGCCAACGACGCAGCTGCTGCCGCGTCCACTGCTGCTGCTGCTGCTGCTGCTGCTGCTGCTGCTGCTGCTGCTGCTCCGTGCTCCCTGGGTCTAAGGGCTTCGGCAGCAGCAGCTGCATCTCTTTTGACTTTGGCACTCAAATGTTGTGTAAAATAAACAAAAAAGAGTTGGGGGGCCCCTGCTGCTTTGTTACCCCTGGCAGCAGCAGCAGCGGGCTCGGGGGGCCCCAGCAGCAGAGCAGCAGCAGCAGGTTCTGCTGCTGCTGCGGGGGTTAAGGAAGCTCACAAGCAGCTAATTTTGACAAAAGCAACTGAAATTTAAAACAATTGTTTTATATTTTCAATTATTTGTCCAATAGGAGCAGCAGAACTCACCAGCAGCTTCTGTTCTCTGGGGGCCCCCGGCTGTGGCCAGCATCGGGGCCCCTGGCCGTTAGGTCCTGCTGCTGCTGCTGCTGCTGCTGCTGCAGCAGCTGCTGCTGCATGCAGATGAGGGATTTTCCGGCTGCTCCTTTGGCTTAGCGCACATTTCAAATTTGTTTTCTTGTTTACTACCGCGGGCTTCTTGCGCAGGCTGGACTGAGGTACAGACGCGAGGGTTTAGGGTTTAGGGTTTAGGGTTTAGGGTTTAGCAGATTGCACTGGCATGTGGAGCAGCCGCATCGACTCTTCGTAGCAGCAGCAGCTGCCGGAAGAACCTGCAGCAGGGGCTTCTGGAGGCGGCCGGAGCAGCAGCAGCAACGGAGGCAACAACATCAGCAGCAGCAGCAGCAGCAGCTGCTGCAGCAACGACACCGGCAGCAGCAGCAGCAGCAGCAGCAGCAGCAGCAGCAGCAGCAGCAGCGACACAATGCTGGAGGATCCCTCCAGTGCGGATGACTCTGCCGGCCAGAGCAGCGGCAGCGCACCTGCTGCCGCTGCAGCAGCAGAAGCTGCCGCAGCAGAACCCGCAGCCGCTGCAGATCCAGCAGCAGCGCCAGCAGCAGCAGCAGCAGCAGCAGCAGCAGCAGCAGGCAGTGCAGGAGAAGGCGAGCCCGCGAAGCCTCCGCTGCGTGGCCGTGCGAAGGCAATAGCGCGTGCGAAGGCCGCTGCCGCAGCAGCAGCAGCAGCAGCTGCTGCTGCTGCTGCAGCGGGGGAAGCAGCAACTGAGGGGGGGCCCCCAGCTGCTGCTGCTGCTGCTGCTGCAGGGGCCCCCAGGGGGGCCCCCCACCCCACACTTGCAGCAGAACTGCTGACCCCTGCGGGGGCTTTGGGGGGCCGGCTGCTGCCGCTGGTGTCTCTTGGCTGCGACGAGGGGCAGCTGGAAGACGAAGTTGCTGCCTTCATCGAGGAGTGCTGCAGCAGCAGCAGCAGCAGCAGCAGCAGCAGCAGCAGCAGCAGCAGCAGCAGGCTGCTGGTGGTGGGCAGCACCGGCACACTCGTGGGCAGACACTCCGGCCGCCGCGTGCTGCTGCCGGTGGGGGTTTGCTGCTTGCTGAGTCAAGACACGGGGCAGCTGCTGTTTGAGGAGGCGCTGCAGCAGCAGCAGCAGCAGCAGCAGGTGCAGCAGCTGCTGCAGCAGCTCCTCGGCGCCGAACGCAAGGCCTACGGCGCCACGCAACTCCCCTCGTCTTACCAGATTGTAGACACTCTCCAGCTAGACCCATCTGCTGCTGCTGCTGCTGCTGCTGCTGCTGCTGCTGCTGCTGCTCTTGAAGGCGCCAACCCCGAGGGCGAAGAGCTCGAGGACTCGCGGGTGCTCATCTACAGCTTCGCCAACTCCCAGCAGCAGCACCAGCAGCACCAGCAGCACCAGCAGCAGCAGCAGCAGCAGCAGCAGCAGCAGCAGCAGCAGCAGCAGCAGCAGCAGGTGGTGCAGGTCTCGCAGCAGATGCTGCTGGGCAAGAAGCTGATTTACCGCCCGCGGGCCTCGCGGCACCTGCAGGTGTCTGTTTTGTCTGAGACGAGCTACGCGCTGACTCCCCTCAGCAGCAGCAGCAGCAGCAGCAGCAGCAGCAGCAGCAGCAGCAGCAACGGCAGCAGCAGCAGCAGCAACGGCGCTGGAGAGGCGTATGAGGAGGGGCGGCTGCCCCCCGAGCTGCTGAGTGACCTGCAGCGTCTTGGGCTCATAGGGGACACAGCAGCAGCAGCAGCAGCAGAAGAAGAAGCGCCAGCAGCAGCAGCAGCAGCAGCAGCAGTGCGCGTTTCTGAGCGCAAAGTGGTTCGCTGCGACTCGTGGCTGTTCTCCCCCTTCCTGCTGCAGCAGCAGCAGCAGCAGCAGCAGCAGCAGCGGCTGGTGCTGCCGGAGTGGGTGCTGGAGCTGCGGTGCGAAGCAGATGAAGGAGACACAGAAAGCCACCCCGAGTTGCTGCTGCAGCAGCTGCAGCAAAGAGCAGCAGCAAGCAGCAGCGGGAGAGGAGCTGATGTGGACTTGAGCGACGAGACGCGGCGGCTGCTGGTGCGGCTGTACGCGCCTGCAGAGTGTTTGCTGCTGCAGCGGCGGAAGCAGCAGCAGCAGCAGCAGCAGCAGCTGCTGCTGCAGCAGCCAGCGGCCTTCGACGCCCTCGTCGCGCTCTTCCTCCACAACCTCCAGGTCGCCGTCGCCGAGCCCCTCGAAGCAGCAGCAGCAGCAGCAGCAGCAGCAGCAGCAGCAGCAGCAGCAGCAGCAGGACCTGCTCTTTACTATCCGGGGGCCCTGGGGGACCCCCAAGCTGCTGTTCAGTCTTTCTATGAAAACAGAATTGTCAAAGCAGCAGCAGAGTCCCCCATTGCTGCTCTCCGGGTGTACAACAACCAAGTGCTGCTCCCCAAACCCTAAACCCTAAACCCTAAACCCTAAACCCTAAACCCTAGCTGCGGGCGGCGCCGCCGCAGGCAGCAGCAGCTCTTGTTGCCGGTTTCGCTCCGCCGCCGCGCAAAGGAGCTCTTCGGAGCTTCGTTTGCTTCTTGAATTGCAACAAATAAATAAATAAATAAATAAATAATTTATTTTTATTTATTTATTTTTATTTATTTATTTATTTATTTATTTATTTATTTATTCGCAGGCCAAACGAATCCTGATCAAAATGCAAGTCCAGAGCGGCGCCCGCGTGCTGGACTTGGCCTGCGGCCACGCCCAAGACCTGTTCAAGTTCCTCGAGGCGAGGGTTTCTCGACTTCTGGGTGATCTTTTTGGAAAAAAAGAAAAAATAAATCAAAAATAATTAAAAATAATTCAAAAATAATTAAAAATAAATCAAAAATAATCAAAAATAAATCAAAAATAATCAAAAATAAATCAAAAATATTCAAAATGATTCATTTTGATGCATTTAATTCAAATAAATGACTTTTCCGCGAAGATCCGACGCGCAGCGGACTTGCAGTTGCAAAAACGCGAAAAAGTAGCAGTAAATAAATAAATAAATAAATAAATAAATAAATAAATAAATAAATAAATAAATAAATAAATAAATAAATAAAATAAATAAAATAAATGAATAAATAAATAAAGAATAGTGAATGAATAATTCTCTTTTTGCTGCTTCTCGCGTTTGCCCGTTGGTTAACTCTTTGCCCGTTTGCTCTTTCGCAGCATCCGTGCGGCGCTTGCTGTGCTGCTGCTGCTGCTGCTGCTGCTGCTGCTGCTGCTGCTGCTGCTGCTGCTGCTGCTGCTGCTGCTGCTGCTGCTGCTGCTGC
>NW_013654406.1:5000-17500 GCF_000499385.1 Eimeria necatrix
GGGAGGTGTTTAGGATTCCCTGTGGAATGGTCATTTGGGCGGGAGGGGTAGAGCCTGCTCCAGTGGCGACGGAAATAGCAGCAGCGCTGCAGCAGCAGCAGCTGCTGCAGCAGCAGCAGCAGCAACTGGAGCTGCTGCAGCAGCAGCTGCTGCGTGAAGAGCAGCTCTCCTCCTCGCCCGAACAGGAGCAGCAGCAGCAGCAGCAACAGCAGCAGGACCAGCAGCAGCAGCAGCAGCAGCAGGACCAGCAGCAGCAGCAGCACCAGCAAGACCAGCAGCAGCAGCAGCAGCAGCAGCAGCAGCAGCAGCAGCAGGGGCTGCTGGTGGACGGGTCTTTTAGGGTTTTGGGGGCCCGGGACATTTTTGCTGTTGGGGATTGCTGCAGTGTATGTCCACCTCCGCTGGCAATACACCACAAACAAATAATGCTGCTGGCCACAAAAGAAAAAGAAAACAAACAACTCATTGGTCCGCGAGGGTTTAGGGTTTAGGGTTTAGGGTTTAGGGTTTAGGGTTTAGGGTTTGGGGTTTGGGGTTTGGGGTTTGGGGTTTGGGGGTGGGGCTGAGGCGCAGGGACGGTGTCCGTTCCTAAAGCGCGCCGTCCAGGGTTTAGGGTTTAGGGTTTAGGGTTTAGGGTTTAGGGTTTAGGGTTTAGGGTTTGTTTTGCAGAGGGGAGTTGGCTGTACCGGCGGCGAGGGCTTTTAGGGTTTTTATTTCCGCAAATGGCAGATGGAGAAAAAGAATTAAAAAAATATAAAAACAAAAAACTCAATCAGCAGCAGCTGCTGCTGCTGCTGCAGGTAAGTGCTGCTGCTTCCTTTTTCCTTTTGCTGCTGCTGCTGCTGCTGCTGCTGCTGCTGCATATAGCAGCTGCTGCTGCTGCGGCAGGTAAGTGCTGCTGCTTCCTTTTCCCTTTTGCTGCTGCTGCTGCTGCTGCAGATAAGTGCTGGTCCTTCCTGTTTTTGCTGCTGCTGCTGCAGCTGGTTAATGCTGCTGCTTCCTTTTTCCTTTTGCTGCTGCTGCTTCCTTTTTCCCTTTTGCTGCTGCTGCTGCTTCCTTTTTCCCTTTTGCTGCTGCTGCTGCAGGCAAAAGCTGCTGCTTTTATTTTCTTTTTTTCTTTCTTTTTTTGTGTCCTTGGGAATGCTGTGTTTGACTCTTTTTGAGCTGAGGGTTCTAGGGTTTAGGGTTTAGGGTTTAGGGTTTAGGGTTTAGGGTTTGCGCACAGAGCATCGACCGCAGCTACATTCCGCCTGTCCGTACAGCTCAAAACGCAAAAGCAGAAGCAGAATTTCTCGCCAACATTTTTAATTTATATTTATCAAAGGAAAAAGAAAACACAACTGCAGCAGCAGCAGCAGCAGCAGCAGCAGCAGCAGCAGCAGCAGCGGGAGCCCCAGCAGCAGCAGCAGGCGATTCGGCGGCAGCAGCAGCAGCAGACCCCGCAGGAGGAGGCGCAGCAGCAGCAGCAGCAGGAGGCCGCGAAGCAGCAGCAGCAGCAGGAGCGGCTGCAGCGCGCGTAGGCGGCGCAGCAGCAGCAGCAGCAGCAGCAGCAGAAGCAGCAGCAGCAGCAGCAGCAGCAGCAGCAGCAAGGCTGCTGCCCGTGTACCGCGAACTGCGGGGAGTCAGTCTTTGCTACTTGGGGGGAAAAGTAGCAGCACTAGAACTTCCTTTTGCTGCTTTTGCAAACCACTTTTGCTGCTGCTGCCGCTTTTTGGTTTATTTGCTGCTGCTGCCAACAAAAAGACAAAAGATCCAAGCCCTTGCAGACTGGTTCGGGGGCTCTTTGCTGCAGTAGTGCTGCAGCAGCAGCAGCAGCAGCAGCAGCAGCAGCAAGAGCGGCAGCAGCAGCGGCAGCAGCAGCAGCAACAGCAGTAGAAGCAGCTGCTGCAGCAGAGAAAAGGCTGCAGCGGGGGCTGCGGCTGCAGCAGAAACAGCAGCAGCAGCAGCAGCAGCAGCAACAGCAGCAACTGCAGCAGCAACTGCGCTACAGAAGCAGCAGCAGCAGCAGCAGCAGCAAATGGAAAGAAGGCTTTATCAAATCGGGCCAAAGGAAAGGGGAATCAATAAAACCCTAAACCCTAAACCCTTTCTACTGACACATCGTTTTACTACTCAGCGTAAACCCTAAACCCTAAATCGGGGTTTAAATACAATTAAATTGCGCCTAAACGCGAAACCCTAAATTGGGGTTTTAATTTAGTTAAACATCTAAGCTGAAGACACAGGAGTTCTGTTCGTTTATTAATGCCTGTTATTTATTTTATTATTTATTGTATTATTTATTTATTTTATTTATTTTATTATTTATTTATTTTATTATTTATTTATTTTATTTATTTTATTATTTATTTATTTATGCGAACAGCAGCTTCTGCTGCTGCGGCGAATGTAACTTTTTAATTTAGTCTTTAGGGTTTAGGGTTTAGGGTTTAGGGTTTACGACTTGGGGTTTAGGGTTAATAGTTGCGGTTTAGGGTTTACGGCCTAGGGTTTAGGGTTTATAGTTCAGGGTTTAGGGTTTATAGTTCAGGCTTTTAGTGTAAAGCTGAGGCTTAGGGTTTATAATTAGGGTTTAGGGTTTACGATCTAGGGTTTAGGGTTTACAATTGATGGAGTAGGCTTTAAAGTTGTGAGGTTAGGGTTTATAATCTGGGGTTTAGGGTTTAGGGTTTATAATTTAGGGTTTAGGGTTTGAAATTTTGAAGGCCTAGGGCTTCTGATTGGCGGCTGAGGGTTTAGGGTTTATGACTCCGGGCTGAGGGCTTACAGATTAGGGTTTAGACCCTCCAAACTAGGGTTTAGGGTTTACGAATTAGGGTTTAGGGTTTAGAAGATAGACAAATAAAAGGGATTTAAAAAATAAAGATAAAATTCGAATGGAATAAGGGATTGCAGCAGAAAGCTGCAAGCCGAGCAAAGTAAAAGCAGCAGCAGCTGCTGCTGTCGCTGCTGCTGCAGCAGCTGCTGCTGTTGCAGCAGCAGCAGCAGCAGCAGCTGCTGCTGCTGCTGCTCTAAACGATCTTGTTGCTGCTTTGATTTGCTGTTCATTCACTCCTTTTGAACAAAGCCTTTATCTTTTCTCTTTTGCTTCCTTTTGCTGCTGCTGGTGCAGCAGCAGTTGCTGCTGGTGCTGCTGCTGTTGCTGTTGCTGCTGCTGCTGTTGCTGCTGCTGCTGTTGCTGCTGCTGCTGTTGCTGCTGGTGCTGCTGCTATTGTATCTCCTTGCTGCTCGTTTTGAGGGTTTGTCGATTCTCCCTCCCTACGGGCCCAGGGAGACAAAGCAGATGCACGCAAACCCTAAACCCTTTTTTAGGGTTTGGGTGTCCTAAACCCTGTCCTGGGGTTTGGGAATCTTCTGGCTTCTGCAGTTGCCGGCGGTTTAAGCTCTACAGTTGATCCGTTTCTCCGTTCAAGGGTTTAGGTGCTTGGGATCTACAAAACCCTAATTTAGGGTTTACGCGCATACAAGGGGTGGCCTTTATACACACCTGACACTTCTAGACCCTCGCTAGGGTTTAGGGGCTGTGAAAGGGCTTAGGGTTTTGCTGCTAGGGTTTGTTACTGCTAGGGTTTGCAGCTGCTAGGGTTTGTATCTGCTAGGGTTTGTAGCCTCTAGGGTTTGTAGCAGCTAGGGTTTATTGCTGCTAGGGTTTGCAGCTTCTAGGGTTTACACCAGCTAGGGTTTAGCTAGGGTTTAGGGTTACGCCTCGGTGCCTGTGAATAGCCTTGAGTCAAAAGGAAGGGTTTATTGCTGCTCCGCCGGAGGAAAATAAGACAAGTCTGAAACCCTAAACCCTAAACCCTAAACCCTAAACCCTAGGAGCGCAGGGTGGAGAATTACTTCGCCTTGCCCTGGTTGGCAACAGCCGCAATCCTCTTCTGCGCGCACAATCCCAAAGCCCAAACCCCAGCCCTAAACCCTAAACCCTAAACCCTCGAGATCCCCCCCCCAGCCGCTGCAGCGAGGGTTTAGGGTTTAGGGTTTAGGGTTTGGGACCTGGACTTCCGCTTCGTCGAGCAAGTAGTACTTCTTGATGGGCTTCAAACCCTCGTCCAATTCGTAAACCAATGGCACTGCTGTTGGAATGTTTAATTCCAAAACTTCTTCTTCAGACATTTTGTCCAAATGCTTCACAAGCCCTCGCAGGCTGTTGCCGTGAGCTGTACGTACACCCCAGCAGTCTGCGGTGTCTGCGATCTGCGGTGTACGTACACCCCAGCAGCCGCTGGTCGTGCTGCGCAATTGGCACTTCTTTTGCTCGTTTTGCGTTTTATTTCGCAATTAAAACTTCTTTTATTTCTTTTCAGTTTTTAATTTCGCAAAAATTCCCCAAAAAATCCAAAAAATCGAAAAAAAATTCAAAAATCCAAACGCATGCAACGGCGGAGCTGTCCATACACCCCAACTCCGCGCGCCTCCGCTCTTCTTTTCGAATTTTCCGCCTTTTTTGTTCATTTAAATTCCTTTTTAATTCTAAATTTAATTTAATTTAATTTAATTTGTTATTTTAATTCAATTTAATAAACAAATCCCGCATTTATTCCTCACCCACAACCAACACCTTCTTGTTCTCCAGCAAAGCCGGGGCAATCTCGTCGAAATAGTACGGGAGCACTGCGCGCAAACCCTAAACCCTAAACCCTGACTAAATCCTACCTAAACCCTAAACCCTCACTAAACCCTACCTAAACCCTAAACCCTAAACCCTCACTAAACCCTCACTAAACCCTAAACCCTCGAGCTCGAGGGCAACAAAGCCACGGCGAGTCTGCAGCACACCGCCTGGGCCCAACCGCCTGCCGGCGGCAACCCCCCCACACCCCAAACCCTAAACCCTAAACCCTAAACCCTAAACCCTAACCTCTCTCCACAGTGTCCTTCAGGCACTCCGTCAAAGGCAAAACCTCCTGAGGAAGGTGTTTATACTTTTCTTCAAATTTGGCATTTCTTTTATCTTCAGGGTCTAGAGGGGGGGGCGGCACGGCGTAGGCCCTGCGCCATATCTTCACCTGCACGCAAACCCTAAACCCTAAACCCTAAACCCTAAACCCTAAACCCTAAACCCTAAAGCCTGGGTTTTGGGGGCTGGCTCGGGCCCTGGGGCAAGGGGAGAAGAGGCCTGCCGGCGACCCCAGGCAAACCCTAAACCCTTCGGCTCGAGCCCCAAACACTCAACCCCAAACCACAAACCCTAAACCCTAATTTAGGGTTTAGCGCTCACCTGCTCCTCCCCGTGCTTCGCGGCCGTCTCGGCCTTGTTGAGGCCCTGCAGAGCGCCGTAATGCCTTTCATTGAGTCTGACAAATAAATAAATAAAATAAATAAAATAAACAAATAAAATTAATTTAAATAATAAATAAATAAATAAATTAATTAATTAAAATAAATAAATAATAATAAAATAAAATAAAGTCGGAAATAGTTCTGGCGCCAGCAGCGAGCCCCCACTCCCCTCAGAAGTCCAACTGAGTCCAATTAGGGTTTAGGGTTTAGGGTTTAGGGTTTGTGGTTTGTGAGGGTTTGCGTTTTACCTCCAGGTGTTTTTAATGGGAAGATAGCACTGGTTAGAATGCATCAGCACAGTCCAGCAAGTCTCCACGGCCCTGAGACAAACCCTAAACCCTAAACCCTAAACCCTAAACCCTAGGCCCTGCGAGCTAGGGTTTCTCTGCGGGCTGCGGATAGCTGCTGAAGGCTCAAACCCTAGAGCTGCAAGCCTAATGGCTTGAAGGAGGTTTTTGAGCGTGACTAAACCCTAAACCCTAAACCCTAAACCCTAATTTAGGGTTTGGGGTGCGGGCGTGAGCAAACACCTCTTCAAAACGCTGGTGTAGGCCACGTCGAACTTCAAACCCTTTTCGCGGATCATGTCGCCAGCCTCTCTGCAGAAACAAACCCACAAACCCTAAACCCTAAACCCTAAACCCTAAACCCTAAACCCCAAACCCTAAACCCTAAACCCTAATAAATTAATTAATTAAAATAAATAAATAATAATAAAATAAAATAAAGTCGGAAATAGTTCTGGCGCCAGCAGCGAGCCCCCACTCCCCTCAGAAGTCCAACTGAGTCCAATTAGGGTTTAGGGTTTAGGGTTTAGGGTTTGTGGTTTGTGAGGGTTTGCGTTTTACCTCCAGGTGTTTTTAATGGGAAGATAGCACTGGTTAGAATGCATCAGCACAGTCCAGCAAGTCTCCACGGCCCTGAGACAAACCCTAAACCCTAAACCCTAAACCCTAAACCCTAGGCCCTGCGAGCTAGGGTTTCTCTGCGGGCTGCGGATAGCTGCTGAAGGCTCAAACCCTAGAGCTGCAAGCCTAATGGCTTGAAGGAGGTTTTTGAGCGTGACTAAACCCTAAACCCTAAACCCTAAACCCTAATTTAGGGTTTGGGGTGCGGGCGTGAGCAAACACCTCTTCAAAACGCTGGTGTAGGCCACGTCGAACTTCAAACCCTTTTCGCGGATCATGTCGCCAGCCTCTCTGCAGAAACAAACCCTAAACCCTAAACCCTAAACCCTAAACCCTAAACCCCAAACCCTAAACCCTAAACCCTAAACCCTACTCACCGGGCCTCCTTCAAACCGTGCTCAGACAGAGGCACATCTGTCCAGCCAGTGAAGCGGTTTTCTTTGTTCCAGGCAGACTCGCCTGCACACAAACCCTAAACCCTAAACCCTAAACCCTAAACCCTAAATCTTAAACCCTAAACCCTAAACCCTAGATTGCAGACCCTCTGCGGATGACTTGCGTTGGGCGCAGCGACGGGTGCAAGCTGCGCCTCGACGAAGCCGGAGAGAGACAAACCCTAAACCCTAAACCCTAAACCCTAAACCCTAAACCCTTGGAGACGGGAGACAAGGTGACTCGGCGTGTCTTTGCGCGCCCAAAGGCCCTAAACCCTAAACCCTAAACCCTAAACCCTAAACCCTAAACCCTAAACCCTAGACAAGAAGCAGCAAAGGAGTCAGCGAAAACGCACCATGGCGGACGAGGACGAGGTAGCGGGGGGACATTTTCAGGGTTTAGGGTTTAGGGTTTAGGGTTTAGGGTCTAGAGTATACAAAAAAAGCTAATGCAGCAAAATTAAAAACTCTAGTTTAAACACAAAAACGAAACAGACGAGACAAACCCTAAACCCTAAACCCTAAACCCTAAACCCTCGTACAGCAGCATGCACCCAGAGGTGGGGCGGCGCGCCGCCCCTGCGCCCGAAGCCCTAAACCCTAAACCCTAAACCCTAAACCCTAAACCCTAAACCCTCGATTATAAACAGTCGGCACTAATTTCTTAAAAACTGCTCAAGCTGGAAAAACTAGGAACAAGCGAAAAGCCCAAACCCTAAACCCTAAACCCTAAACCCTAAACCCTAAACCCTCGCTCAGGGTCTGTCTCGAAGACGAGCCCCAGCGCTCCTTCTCTTTGCCTTATTCTTCTTTCAAAAAATTAAAATAAAATAAATAAATAAATAAATAAATAAATAAATAAATAAATAAATAAATAAATAAATAAATAAATAAATAACAAAGTAAACCCTTTGTTTCTACTCAGATTCCCAAGAGATGGCTCTGCGTCTTTCCAAGCGCTAAACTCTAAACCCTAAACCCTAAACCCTAAACCCTAATTGGTAAACCCTCACATTTTGGCCCAAACTCGAATGATCCGCGAACGGCAAGCTTTCGAACCCTAAACCCTAAACCCTAAACCCTAAACCCTAGAGAACTGTTGAGTGGAATTTAGTTTGGCTTTTGCCGTCCTAACAGCCCAAGCTGCGAAAACCCTAAACCCTAAACCCTAAACCCTAAACCCTAAACCCTAGATGGACAGCAGCCACTTCAAGCAGACCAGATTTGCTATTCTTATACATTTTTATTTCTATTACATTTTAATTTATTTATTTTAGCTTGATTATTATTAATGCTTTTTCTCTAAACCCTAAACCCTAAACCCTAAACCCTAGAAGAACCATCTGGCCCTACTCAATGCTACAAACGCTAAACCCTAACTCTAAACCCTAAAAAGGCGTTTCGGGCCAGCCCAATGCAGCCAAGAAGCAAACTAAACCCTAAACCCTAAACCCTAAACCCTAAACCCTAGGCTTCAGAGGATCCAATAAGCTTAAACAATTCCGCAACAACTTTATTCTGAAAACCCTAAACCCTAAACCCTAGGCCTCAATCTCTGGGCCCTAAACCCTAAACCCTTAAGTCTATACATCAAATTTTATCTCTTGTGAAGAAGTTCCCGCTGCTCCCCCTAACCCTAAACCCTAAACCCTAAACCCTAAACCCTAAATCTAGCAGGATGTCTCTGCTAACGCTAAACCCTAAACCCTAAACCCTGCAGGCTTCCTCTGCTAATGCTAAACCCTAAACCCTAAAAGCAGCGGGACCTCTCAGCTAACCCTAAACCCTAAACCCTAAACCCTAAACCCAGCACGCAGTCTCAGCTAACCCTAAACCCTAAGACCCCTAGACCCAACAGGCTGTGTCTGCTAACGCTAAACCCTAAACCCTAAACCCTAAACCCTAAACCCCAAATGAGGTTGTGCTGCTCGGCGCTAAGAACTGAGCATAGAAAGTTACCTTGACTTGCTGTAGCAAACTGCAAAACCCTAAACCCTAAACCCTAAACCCTAAACCCTAAACCCTCGTTTCACTCTGCGTTTGCCGACGCGGCGCAAATGGAAAAGCCGGGGGCTGCAGCTGTTGCTTCAAAGCCCTAAACCCTAAACCCTAAACCCTAGGGCGAGGGTTTAGAAAAGTGTTCTGGGTCCCTGAAGCAGCTGCAGCTGCTGCTTCAAAAGCCCTAAACCCTAAACCCTAAACCCTAAACCCTAGGGCGAGGGTTTAGGAAAGCGCTTTTGGGCCCTCACGCGGCTGCAGCTGCTGCTTCAAAGCTTTAAACCCTAAACCCTAAACCCTAAACCCTAAACCCTAGGGCGAGGGTCAAGAAAAGCGTTCTGGGGCCCTGAAGCAGCTGCAGCTGCTGCTTCGAAGCTATAAACCCTAAACCCTAAACCCTAAACCCTAGGGCGAGGGTTTGGAGAAGTGTTTTTGGGCCCTAAAGCGCAGCAAGGGCCACTCGCGGTGTACGTACACCTGGCCATATATTTGAATTAACTTCTGTTTATACTTCAGCAGCAGCTGCTGCTGCTTGTGCTGCAGCAGCAGCTGCTGCGGCTGCTGCAGCAGAGCCACGACGGCAGGGTCTTGCTGCTGCTGCAGCTGCTGCAGCTGCTGCTGCCGCAGCTGCAGCGCAGCAGCAGCAGCAGCAAACCACCGCTCCACCTGCTGCTGCTGCCCTGCTGCAGCAGCAGCAGCAGCAGCAGATTTGTTTATTAAAGGGCCTGCTGAAGGGCTGCTGCTTCTCTTCGCCTTGTCTTTGGACCCGAAGCAGCGCGAGGCCCCAGCTCCTGCTGCTGCTGCTGCTGCTGCTGCTGCTGCTGCTGCTGCTGCTGCTGCTGGGGAGAGCAGCAGCAGCGGGGCAGCAAAGGCCGGGTGAGGAAAAGCTGAAATGCGCGAAAGTGCTGCTGATAGCCGAGACGCCATCGCTCCAAACCCTAAACCCTAAACCCTAAACCTTAAACCCTAAACCCTAAACCCTAAACCCTAAACCCTATGGCCTACCAGCAAGCCGCAAGCGGCACAGTAGTAAGGCCTCCGCAGCTCCGCTGCGCACTCAGGGTTTAGGGTTTAGGGTTTAGGGTTTAGGGTTTAGGGTTTAGAGTTTGGGATTGAGTGTTTGGAGCTAACCAGCAGCTCCCCCGGCCTGCTGTCAACGTAGTTTGGCTGCCAACAAAGCCCAAACCCTAAACCCTAAACCCTAAACCCTAAACCCTAAAAGAGCGGCTCATGTTGGGCTTAAGCTGGGGCTTCCAGCTGAGCAGCAAAAAGAATACCGTGAGGGGCCCCCCTTGGGGCCCCCGAAACGACACCTGCTGCTGCTGCTGCTGCTGCTGCTGCTGCTGCTGCTGCTGCTGCTGCTGCTGCTGCTGCTGGGGCTGTGTGGTGGCAGTGGTGGGGTTGTTGTTAATTATTTCTTTTTTAAATTTTATTTGTTGAAATAAAAAACAATTTAATGCAGAGTTGTTTTTATTGAGGTGTACAGACACCTCAGAGGAGCGGCGCGAGCCTCGCCCGCCGCCGCCGCGCAAGGGTTTAGGGTTTAGGGTTTAGGGTTTAGGGTTTAGGGTTTACGGCGACCTTCTGCGGCCTCGAGGGTTTGCTTGTGGCCTCTCTCGTGCTGCACCCTTCTCCGGCCTCCCCCCTCGCGAGGCCGCCAGTCCCACGGCCCACGGCCCAGGGTTTAGGGTTTAGGGTTTAGGGTTTAGGGTTTAGGGTTTAGGGTTTAGGGTTTGGGGATGCCGCACCCCTCCAAACCCTCCGAGGGCTTCCGCCCCTTTTCTTTGCTGCCGAAATTCCCCCACCCTCTTCAGGTGTACAGACACCTCCCGCCTTTGGCTGCTGCGCAAGTGGATGTCTTCGAGGCCGCCACGGCCCACAGACTCCGAGGTAAACCCTAAACCCTAAACCCTAAACCCTAAACCCTAAACCCTAAACCCTAATTCCTGGCTTCAAGGGCGAGCGCGGGAGAGGCGGGCTGCGACCCGGGACCCGCAGCGCCGCTCTGTCGCCCGAAACCCTAAACCCTAAACCCTAAACCCTAGGCTGCTGCTTACACCGGCTGCTGCTCGGGGCCCTAGGGTTTAGGGTTTAGGGTTTAGGGTTTAGGGTTTAGGGTTTGCGCGCAGGTGCCGCGCCCGCGAGACCCTGTGGGGAGCTCAGCAGCAGAAGCTCTTTGGAAAACCGCCACGGGGTTTTTGAGAGGCCCTTTGGCGCAGCAAGTGCAGCAGCTATATCTCGTAAACCCTAAACCCTAAACCCTAAACCCTAGACCCTAAACCCTAAACCCTAAACCCTAGGCCCTAGAGGCTACTGCAGCCGCCTCGTTGCTCCCGCCTGCGGAGCGCTTGGAGTTCCGAGTCGCTGGCGTCAAGAGTTTAGGGTTTAGAATTTAGGGTTTAGGGTTAGGGTTTAGGGTTTAGGGTTTAGGGTTTAGGGTTTAGGGTTTAGAGTTTATGCGCGCTTTTCAGGTCCCTTGCTTCCCGGACGCTGGGCACCTTGTGCGCAATCGCCGTGTGTACATCAAAAGTAAGAGCCTAGGGTTTAGGGTTTAGGGTTTGGGGTTTAGGGTTTAGGGTTTAGGGTTTAGGGTTTGGGGCTGAAGGTTTTTTAGTCCGTAGGCGGCGTGAAGACGCTGCTTGAAGTCCAGGGTTTAAGGCTCGGAACTTGGGATTTAAAGTTGAGGGTTTAGGGTTTAGGGTTTAGGGTTTGGGGTTTAGGGTTTAGGGTTTAGGGTTTAGGGTTTAGGGTTTAGGGTTTAGCGATTTTGTTCAGATATGATGGCATACGTTCCGGATTATGACTTGGGCGCTGTTATCTGTGGGCTGCTGCGGTGTGTGGCTAAACCCTAAACCCTACGAAACCCTAAACCCTAAACCCTACTACATCCTAAACCCTAAACCCTACTATATCCTAAACCCTAAACCCTAGACCCTACCTTAACCCTAACCGGAACCACCAAAGCTCACGCACTGCTTGCAGTTACGGCGCAGGTCTTGCTGCTAACGGTCAATATCTAGGGTTTAGGGTTTAGGGTTTAGGGTTTAGGGTTTAGGGTTTAGGGTTTGTGTTGCAGAGCAGCAATGAACGCTTCCTTTGAGCTCCTCGAAGGCCGCCAACATACTTTGCAGGTGTCAATACACCCCAAACCCTCACGCTTGACGACAAAGGGTTTAGGGTTAAGGATTTAGGGTTTAGGGTTTAGGGTTTAGGGTTTAGGGTTTAGTGCTAAGGGTTTAGGGTTTAGGGTTTGTCTCAGAACACTGTTTTCTCGGACCCGCGAGTTGGGAAGCTCTTGAGCGCTGCGCCGACTGTCTACTTAGGTGAGAAAAGGGTTTGGGGTTTAGGGTTTAGGGTTTAGGGTTTAGGGTTTAGGGTGTAGGTTTCGAATGCAGGCTGGGGTTTCAGGATAAGGGTTTAGGGTAGGGCCTAGCTAGGGTGTGTGGCTTAGTTTACATTCTAGGGTTTAGGGTTTGCATGCAGGCAAGAGATAAAAACAGGGGTTTAGGGTTTAGGGTTTAGGGTTTAGGGTTTAGGGTTTAGGGTTTAGGGTTTGCCTGCAGGCAGAGATTTCAACAAAGCTGCAGTGAAGAGCACGGAAGAGCGCCTGATGCCCCAGTCCATAAAACAGGTCAGAAAACTCTAAACCCTAAACCCTAAACCCTAAACCCTAAACCCTGATTGCGAGGTTCCGCTCGATGAAGTTCAGGGCTAGGGTGTTTCATTTCTTGGTTTCCAGTGTTTAGGGTCTACGGTTAAAGGCTGAGGGTTTAGGGTTTAGGGTTTAGGGTTTAGGGTTTTGTCTCCAGGTGTACAAAGACTCATTCCCCCCTTGCATGCGCCGCCTCTATGAGAGCTACATGTAACTCCAAACCCT
>NW_013654406.1:20000-23436 GCF_000499385.1 Eimeria necatrix
TACAGCTAGCTAGCCAGCTAGCTAGCTAGCTAGCTAGCTAGCTTGGGAGAGGGGTGGCTGGCCAGCTAGCTAGCTAGCTAGCTAGCGATGAAACTCGCCGGCCACCTAGCTAGCCAGCAGAAGAAGTGGCTAGCTAGCCCCGCTAGGTAGCTAGCTGGCTAGCTACAAAATTCACTAGCTTGACAGCTAGTTAGCCAACTGGCTAGCCAGGAGACAGCCAGCCAGCCAGCTAGCTAGCTAGCTAGTCAGCTAGCTAGCTTGCTAGCGAGTCAGCTAGCTAGCTTGCTAGCGAGTCAGCTAGCTAGCTAGCTAGCGAGTCAGCTAGCTAGCTAGCTAGCGAGTCAGCTAGCCAGCTAGCCGGCGAGTCAGCTAGCTAGCTAGCTAGCGAGTCAGCTAGCTAGCTAGCTAGCTAGTCAGCTAGCTAGCTAGTCAGCTAGCTAGCTAGCTAGCTAGCTAGTAATGAATGAACTTCCGGCTCTTCTCGTCAGCAGCTACTAAGGGGGGCCCCACACCCCCCAGTCTGTAGCCCGCCTTGATTCGGTCTCCAGCTTTCTGCAGCAAACCCTAAACCCTAAACCCTAAACCCTAAACCCTGGAGCTGGCTGAAGGCTCCTCGGCGGGGCAGGAGCTAGGGTTGCGAGGGTTTAGGGTTTAGGGCTAGGGTTTCCAATTAGGGTTTAGGGTTGCGCGACTGAGTTGGGAATTAGGGTTTAGAGCCGGAGCTCGGGGCTCAGGGACAGCGAGGGTTTAGGGTTTAGCGCTGGGGCGTGAAGTTAGGGTTTAGGGTTTAGGGTTTAGGGTTTAGGGTTTACAACGGAGAACTCGAAGTCCTTGGGCGCCTCAAACACCAAGACAATTGTGCTGCCGAGGCGAAACTCTCCTACGTGGGACCCCACGTCGAAGTGCAAGGGTTTGTCTGCAAACAAATTAGGGTTTAGGGTTTAGGGTTTAGGGTTTAGGGTTTGGGGGCTGGGGTTTGGGGCTGGGGCTCGGCCCCCACTGGGAGGCCTTCGGCTCTGGGCTGTGCGCTGACGAGGGCTCTGCCTGCAAGGGTTTAGGGTTTAGGGTTTGGGGCTGCGGGGTGGCCAGCTGCAAGGGTTTAGGGTTTAGGGTTTAGGGTTTGCCTCTGTATGTGCGGATGTCCACGTCTCCTCCCAAGTGCCTCAGCACCACGCGGTCTTGGTTCGTCCTCAAGTCCTAAAAACAAACCCTAAACCCTAAACCCTAAACCCTAAACCCTAAACCCTAAACCCCAGATCGCACTGGCTCCGCACAAGCCACTAACCCCGAGTAAGGACCTGAGAGGGGTTTAGGGCTGAGGGTTTGCATTTTTGCTGGGGTTAGAGTTAAACACTGTGTTAGGGTTTAGGGTTTAGGGTTTAGGGTTTAGGGTTTACAGGTTCTCTATCGAGGCGAATATCTCCCACATTGCAAGCAGCAACAGCAGCAATGTGAAGGCACTATGAAGGCACTAGGGCTAGGGTTTGGGTTAGGGTTAGGGTTTAGGGTTTAGGGTTTAGGGTTTAGGGTTTAGGGTTTACAGGTTCTCTATCAAGGCGAATATCTCCCACATTGCAAGCAGCAACAGCAGCAATGTGAAGAGCCCCTCCTTTCCAACAGCCGCTGAGGACAACTCTTTCTTGAACGCTAAATATGTCCTGCGCAAAACCCTAAACCCTAAACCCTAAACCCTAAACCCTAAACCCTAGGCCCTCGCGCCCGACCCTCGCCCTGCAAACCCTAAACCCTAAACCCTAAACCCTCGCTGCGGCCGCCCCGCCCGCCGCTCGCGCGCGCTGCAGCGCCGCCGCGGCGCCAAGCCCCAAACCCCAAACCCTAAACCCTAAACCCTAAACCCTAAACCCTAAACCCTCACGTTGAACTTGGAAAGGAAAGACCTGAAGACCGGCAAACACTCTCCATGCATGTGCCTCCGCACAGTTTGGGTGAAGTCGCAGGGGGCGTGGAAGTGGTGGTAGTGGTGTGGGGCCAGGTGCAGCACGCAGTACATTAGCTGCAGCAGCAGCAGCAGCAGCAGCAGCAGCAGCAGCAGCAGCAGCAGCGGCGGCGGGGGCAGCAGCAGCGGCAGCGGAGGGAAGGCAGCAGAGGCGCGAGAGAGCGTGATCCGGTAGCGGGGATGAACCCAGCAGCAGCAGCAGCAGCAGCAGCAGCAGCAGCAGCTAGCCAGCAGCAACTAACCCATACAGACAAAGAAACACGAGCTCGCAATGACGCGCAGCAGCAGCAGCGGCAGCAGCAGCAGCAAAAGCAGCAGCAGCTGCTGCTGCTGCTCGTGGCAGCCGCGCACCCCCACAGCAGCAAGACCTACTAACCACCCCAGCCCCTCAACCCTAGCAGCATCAGCATCAGCAGCATCAGCAGCAGCAGCAGCAGCAGCAGCAGCAGCAGCAGCAGCAGCAGCAGCAGCAGCAGCAGCAGCAGCAGCAGCAGCAGCAGCAGCAGCAGCAGCAGCAGCAGCAGCAGCAGCAGCAGCAGCAGCAGCAGCAGCAGCTTGCCTTGTTGCTGCTGCGGGCCTTGGGGTCCGTGCCAAGAAAAGCCTTGAGGTTGTAAGTGGCGCCTTTCACTTGAGGGACTCTGTCGCCGCAAACCTCCCCCAAGACGGAGACGGTGCAGTCGCAGGGGCTCACCTGCAAACCCTAAACCCTAAACCCTAAACCCTAAACCCTAAACCCTAAACCCTAAACCCTAAGCCTGAGCGCTGCACCTGCCCGATTTGGGGCCACGCCGCCCGCCGCCGCCTCCGGGAGGCGACGGGCGGCCACGCCGCGCCGCAGCTCGCAGCAACCCGCCAAACCCTAAACCCTAAACCCTAAACCCTAAACCCTAAACCCTAAACCCTAGCGCACCATCGCCAGCGGGGAAAGGTCCATCACCTCGCGTCCATCACCTCGCGAGCCCTGTCTCTCAAAGTGCGGCAAAAGAGCTGCCCAAAGGACTCGTAAGCTTCGAGGGGATAGCGGCTGTCTGCTGCTGCACTTGGCTGCAGCACACACAAACCCTAATTTAGGGTTTCGGGTTCAGGGTTTAGGGCTTAGGGTTTGGCGCGGCCCAAACACGCGCCCTGCGCCTGGCCTTAGTTTAGGGTTTGGCACTTCGCGCCAAGACCCGCCTGGCCCCGCCCGCGCCCCCCGCGCACTGCCTAGGGTTTAGGGTTTAGGGTTTAGGGTTTAGGGTTTGGGGTTTAGGGTTTAGGGTTTGACCTGCAGCCGCAGAAAAAGGGTGGTTAGCAACGGCCTCAAAGACGAGGGAATCTTCACAGACATTAAACGCCCCAGCAGCCGCGAGCGGGCGCGGCCAAACACCAGCCGCAGGCAAAACAGCTGCGCGCAAACCCTAAACCCTAAACCCTAAACCCTAAACCCTAAACCCTAAACCCTAAACCCCGAGCCCCAGACCCTCCCAGAGGCAGCCGCGC
>NW_013654407.1:0-23313 GCF_000499385.1 Eimeria necatrix
ACCCTAAACCCTAAACCCTAAACCCTAAACCCTAAACCCTAAACCCTAAACCCTAAACCCGACCTGCAGGCGCTGCATGAGGGCCTTCTGCGGCGCGCTGGGCTCCAAAGCCCCGCGGCCCAGCAAAGCCCCGAAGTGCTCCAAAAGCTTCGAAGGATTATCCAAATCAATTTCCAAAAAGTTCTTTTCCAAACTTTTTTCTCGAGACCGAAACTGGGGGGCCCCCCTGAGGGGCCCCACGCCGGGCCCGCCGCCCCCGGCCAGGGGGGCCCCCTCCCGCACGTGGCAGCTGCCCCGCCGCTGCTGCTGCTGCTGCTGCTGCTGCTGCTGCTGCTGCTGCTGCTGCGGGCGCCAGGCAGCAGCAGGCGGCGGGGGGGGCCCCAGGGGCCCCCAGGGCCCGCAGCAAGCCACCGGGGCCCCCGAGGGGCCCCTACAGAAGCCCGGGGGGCCCCACAGCAACTTCGGGGCCCAAGGGCCCCGGGGGCCCCGGGGGCCCCGGAACTGCTGAGGAAGGTGGAGACCAGTGGAAGGCAAAGAGCTTGCAGGACGTGACCAGTGGACCACTGCAGAGGGCAAGATGGGGGGGCTGGGGTTTGCTGCTAAGCAGCGGTGAGCTGCTGCAGCTGGGCCCATGCTGCTGCTGCTGCTGCTGCTGCTGCTGCTGGGGGAGACTTTGCGCAGAATTGGAAACAAAAAAGAAATGTAAACAGAAAAAGACAAAAGGCCGCGGAGACATCTTTCAGTTGCGAGTGGGAGGTGGCATGCAGCTGCTGCTGCTGCTGCTGCTGCTGCTGCTGCTGCTGCTGCTGCTGCTGCTGCTGCTGGTGCAGGGGCCCCCCAGGGGCCCCCGTTGCTGCTGCTGCTAAGTTTTCCGGGGAAAGAGATTTAATTCAACGAAAAACTTCAAATTAATTTTTATAAAATGAATTTTATTTATTTATTTGAGAGATCTTCACTTCGCGCGAAGAGCCGCGCCGGCCGCGCGCAGTGGGCAATGATGTTCAAGTTTCGATTCTGCGAGTTTCGCAAATTTGAATTAAATGCGAAACTGTTTTCTGAAAACTGTTTTCTGAAAACTGAAAAATAATGCAAATTAAAAAAGAAATGGAATTAAATTCAAAAGAGAATGAAGAATTAAAGCTCACGGGCTCCAAAAAGATGTTCCAGTGGCACTTTTCGGGAAGCCGCGAGCGAGGCCTGGTGTTCAGATTTTCAAGAAAATTAAAAATCTCCAATTACTTTTTAAAGTCTAATAATGCATTTATAAACTTTTTCTCGATTTAAATTGCCGCTTTCTCGTTCAAATAAGCCATTAACAGCCCTCTTGGCGGCTTTTTTTGCAACTCCTCTTCTCCGAACTGCAGCGAAAAAGATCAAAATCTGCAGATCCAGCTGCGAATTCAACCCCAAAAGGTTCTTTTGCTTTTTAAAAACACAAAAAGAGAAAACTTTGAAAGTTTGCGTCGCTTTAATTCTGACTTTGAACAAAAGTTGCACCGAATGGAAAGCTTTCCCGAAGCAATGTTTACCAACTGAGCAGCCGGCTGGCTAGGCACAACAACATTACTATTAATAATAACAATAATAATAATAATTAATAATAATAATAATAATAATAATAATAATAATAAATGAAGAAATATGGGAAAGCTTTGACAGCCGCTGAAACCCGTTCTGCGGTGTCTGCGCATATATCTGCGCGCACGCAGCAGAAAAAGCTGCAAAGTTGGACGAAAAAAAGCGACTTTTCGGGTTTTGGACTTTTCTTTGAATTTCAAATTTGAAAATAAAAAATGTTTTTGTTTTTGGCGGCGTTTTTCGCGGCTTTTGGCGCCAATCTGGTCAGATTCAACTTGGGGTTTGGTTAGTAGTGGTGGTTTGAGAAGTTGAATTTGCAGCTGGCGGCGCACCGGAGCCGCCACCGGCTTTTCGCCAGAAAAGACTTTTCTTTGTTCAATTTTCTCCATTTAGAAGGTGAAGAAAAAGAAATAAATAAAAGAAATAATTAAAAGTGAAGAAGAAAAGAAAGAAAAGCCTTTTCGGCTTCAGGCGCGCTCGCAGACTGTCCGAACCCGACTGTAGTGGAGGGCGCTTCCCACGGGATTATCAGGTAATTCTTTGCTTTTTTTTTTGAATTTTTTCGCTTTTTTGGAATTTTAATTCTTTTTATTTGCCAAATTCTTCTTTTTCAGCTTCAATACTGCAGAACAAGTGAAAAAAGTCCGCAAAATGCCTCAGTTTTCTCTCTCACCGAAACGCGAAACAGGCCTGTGCAGAAGACCGGTCTTGTGCATATTTCATGTTCAACCAGGAAAAAGGAAAGCTGTACAAATGCGCGGATCCTCAGGGGTTTGTTTTCAATTATGGAATTAAATTAATTTAAAATTAAATTAATTTGAAGTTAAATTAGTTTAAATTCAAATTAATTTAAAATTAAATTAATTTAAAATTAAATTAATTTAAATTTGAATTAGTTTAATTCAAAAGACGAGTTGATTTGAAAATTGAAACTCCAAATTTGCAGATTCACAAGAGCCTCCCCGAGCCCCTCGCAAGTCTTTTTTATTTTTTTTTTAATAATTAAATTTAAATAATTATTTAAATCATTTTATTATTCCGCAAGTCTTTTTATTTTCTCTTTTGAAATAAATAAATTGAAATAATTATTTAAATCATTTTATTATTCCGCAAGTCTTTTTATTTTCTCGTCTGAAATAATTAAATTTAAATAATTATTTTAATTCTTTTATTTTATTATTTTATTTTATTTTTTAATTTCACAGATGGGCCATTGGAGTAAAGCCCTCCACCATTGAAAGGTTTCCTTTGAAGTTTGAACTGAACAAACAGGCGAGTTGGGACTCAGTCGAATTTTCCTTTTATTTTTAAAATAAATTGCAATTTTATTTATTTTAATTAATTAAAATAATTAAATAATATTATTTAATTAAAATAATTAAATGGCATTATCATTAAGTAAAATAGCAATTAAATGAACTTCAGATAAAAAGTTGAATTTTCTCTTTATTTTCAAATATAAATTGCAATTTTGTTTTATTTTCAATCAATTAAAATAAATAAATAATATTCTTTAATTAAAATATTTAAATAATATTATTTAATTAAAATAATTAAATAATATTATTTAATTAAAATAATTAAATAATATTATTTAATTAAAATAATTAAATAACATTTAAAAGAACTTCAAATTAAAAGTTGAACTTCTTTTTTCACTCAGGCAATTTGCTCCAACGTGGTTGACCAGCGGATTGTTTCTTCCATAGACGAAGCCCTTTCTTTGTTGGTTTATAATTTAATTTAATTTAATTTAATTAATTAAATTAAATTAATTAAATTAAATTAAATTAATTAAATTAAATTAAATAATTAAATTAAATAATTAAAACAATTTAAATACTTTTATTTCCTCAATTCCACACAAGCTGGGCAGACACCGGAGCTGAACTCTTCACCCTCAACTTGAACCAGGGGGCCCCCGGGCCTTCAGTGGCCTCCATGGTGAAACCCTAAACCCTAAACCCTAAACCCTAAACCCTAAACCCTAAACCCTAAACCCTAGACTCAATTCGTGCTGCTGCACCTCTATTCAGGCCGCGTTTTACTGCAACGGAGTGACGGAGTGAGTTCAGACTTCAGCTCTGCGTCCCAAACCCTCGCGCCTAAACCCTAAACCCTAAACCCTAAACCCTAAACCCTCAACAGGAGCGCACAGAGAAACGGTAGGCGGCCCGGGAAACCCCCCAAACCCTTGCAAACCCTAAATGAGCGGAAACGCTACAGGTTTCATCACAGTGCAGCACGACCCCTCTAGGCGCCCGCTGCCACAAAAGGTAGCGAACCCTAAACCCTAAACCCTAAACCCTAAACCCTAAAAAATGGTTTGCAGACTTTCATTGCTCCCTGCGATGTAAATGGAAGTATTGTGCCGGACAACTTGCGAGTGGAAGAAGGACTTCTTCCGGGTAAGTGTTTGAGGTGTCTGTACACCTGAGTTCGAAAGCGCGGCGCGGCTCAGGCGAGATTGTGCGGGCGAAAAGAATTATTTAGTGATTTAAAAAGCTGAAAAAAAGCGGAATAAAGTTAAAAAGAATATAAAATAGTTTGAACTGCGAAAGTTGGAAAAAAAAAAGAAATTAAATCCACTTCGTTTCTCAAAAATCCGAAACTCTCCCCTTGTGCGCCCAGTCGCCGTACTGCGTCGGCTCGGGCCCTTTGTACTTAAAACCAAACTCCCCCTTCCCGTTGCTGCCATTCCAAACATCATTTCCGTTTTTATTTTCACTTTTATTAAAAATAAAATTCAAATTTTCATTTTCCAACTTTTCGCCTTTTCCCTCCCCCGAACCCGCGCGCTGCGGTGTACGTACACCCCAACCTGCGCCACCCACTCCCTCCAATTTCTTTTCTTCACTTTTTTTCTTCTTTTCTTTTTCAAGTCCAAAACTGCCAATTTTCATCAGACGCTCAGCAAGGGAAGCTGGCACCCGCTGCTTGCCTTTTTCTGCTGCTGCTGCTGCTGCAGCAGCAGCAGGAGCCGCAGCAGCAGCAGGAGCCGCCGCAGGAGCAGCGGGAGCTGCAGCAGCAGCAGCGGGAGCTGCAGCAGCAGCAGCAGCTGCTGCAGCAGGAGCAGCAGCAGCTGAGGTGTCTGGGGACGTCCCAAACCCTCGGCGAGCGCCACGCGGGGGCAGGTGGAGGCCTATGGACAGCAACACAAACCCCAAACCCTAAACCCTAAACCCTAAACCCTAAACCCTAGCAGCGGCGGACTCAGAGGGTTTGTGCTGCTCCTTTCTTTCCACTCCAACTCACCTTTTGCTTTTTCTTCCAAATAAATAAATGAAAATAAATTGAGTCCTCTCGAGGGCAGCGCAGACAGAAGGCGAGGGAAGCGGCGAAGATCAGCAGCAGCAGCAGCAGCAGCAGCAGCAGCAGCAGCAGCAGCAGCAGCAGCAGCCCGCGGCAGCGGCTGCGGCGGCATTTGGGGAATCTGTTGGTGTTTAGTTTTGTCTGAGTTTGTGTTTTGGGTTTGGAGAAAAAGAAATATATTTTTGAATTATTTATTTTAATTTTGCTTTCCACTTCGAGTCTGGCAGCTGCCGACGGAGTCCGCAGCAGCAGCAAAATGCTGCTGCTGCAGTCCGCAGCAAACTGCAGAGTTAACTTCTTTTTAATTACTGTTTTAGAGCTGCTGCAGCGGGAAAGGAAGCAAAAAGCAGCAGCAGCAGCAGCAGCAGCAGCAGCAGCGGCGGCGGCGGGACTGAAGCTGCTGCATGCATGCAGCTCGACTGTGGCGGTTGTTGAGGTCGAAAGAAAGCAGAAAGTGCTTTAATTCAAAAAAAAGAATTAAAATAAAGCAGAAAAGTATTTTTGAAACGAAGAAGTGGCAGCTTTCCCGTTTCTAGCCGCGGGACCGCGAGCTGTCTGTACACCTCAAAGAGCCGCGCCGTCGGCGGCGGCGGCGAAGCTCCCGTCACAAATGTCACTTCTGCTTTTTCCAATTTGAGAAGACAGTGTTATTTCTTTTGCATTTTGGAGGCAGAATGTCTTCAGTTTCTTTCTTTTTTCCGCAGAACATCCCCCGGAGCAGCAGCAGCGCCGCAGCAGCTGCTGCTGCTGCGTCTGCTTCCCTCTAGCTTTCCCTCAAGGACATTTTGCTGCCTTTTGGCATTTATTTTCTGCAAAGTCGAATCTTCTGTTGCTTTCTTTTTGCCTTTTGTTCTTCTTTCCCAAACATGAACTCCAGAGCGCCGCAGCTGCGCCTTTCCCCCTAGCAGCAAGTCAAGTTCAGAGGAAGCTGAACCCGCAGCAGCAGCAGCAGCAGCAGCAGCAGCAGCAGCAGCAGCAGCACAATGGCGTACGACCGCACTGCGGAGTTTGCTGCTGCAGCAGAAAGCTTCCACTTTGCTGCCAATCCTCCTGCTGCAGACCCTCGCCAGCCCTTCTCTGATGCGGACAAAAACTTCAACTTAATTGCAAGTGATATGGGAAATAGTTTGCATGCAACTTCGTTGAAGCTGCAGGAGCTGGCCAAGTGTACGTACACCTCAGCGCCTGCGCCTCTTTGCTGCACTTGGGGTTTTGTTTTCTCATTTCTTTTTTATTTCAACTTTTATTTCTTTTTTTGTTTTTCATTTCAACTTTTATTTCTTTTTGTTTTTAATTTCAACTTTTATTTCTTTTTTGCGTTGCTGCGCAGTGGCGAGACAGTGCGGAATCTACAACGATAAAACTGCCCAGATACAGGAACTCACTTTCGAGATCCGAAAGGTAAGCGAGGGTTTAGGGTTTAGGGTTTAGGGTTTAGGGTTTAGGGTTTAGGGTTTGTGTCTTTGTGCTCCCTTCGGAGCCTGCCGCAGCCGTCGGCCGCTTCTCTCAAGAGGCCAGTCTCCGGGCCGTCAGTTGGGGGTTCGTGGCGTAGGGTTTAGGGTTTAGGGTTTAGGGTTTAGGGTTTAGGGTTTGGGGTTTGCGTTGCAGACGATAAACACTTTGAACTGCAAAGTGGACACTTTGGAGAAAGCTGCAGCAGCAGCAGGAGTCAGCGGACAGTCGAAGCAGCATTATATAACTGTCACGGAAGTTCTAAAAACGAGATTGTTGGATGTGACAAAAGAATTCAAAGACATCCTCATGCTCAGGACTGAGGTGAAGCTCCTAAACCCTAGTTTAGGGTTTAGGGTTTGGGGCGTAGGCTTTAGGGTTTGGGGTTCTGCAGAGGTGAAGCACCGCAGAGATCGCGCGGGGGCTGGGGTTTAGGGTTTAGGGTTTAGGGTTTAGGGTTTGGCCGCCGGGCACTCAAACAGCTAGGGTTTAGCGCGTAGGGTTTAGGGTTTAGGGTTTAGGGTTTAGGGTTTGACTGGCGGGTTTGCAAGCCAGCCCCACGAACTGCGGAGGCAAAAATCCGGAGTGAAGGGTTTAGGGTTTAGGATGGAGTTTTGCAAAAAGATAAAAATAAAATAAAATAAAATTAAATAAAATTAAATTAAATTAAAATTAAAATAAAATAAAATAAAATAAAATTAAATTAAATTGTAATTAAATTAAATTAAATTAAAATTAAAAAAAATTAATTCGGATTTGTTTGTTTGTTCAACTGGCGCTGCAAAACATTTTCAAAGTTATTAAAAATTGCCAATTTAGAAGCAGCAGCACAGCAAAGCTAATTCGAACCAAATAAACCAAATTAAATTAATTTAATTAAATTAAATTAATTTAATTAAATTAATATAATTAATTAAATTAAATTAAATTAATTAAATTAAATTAAATTAAATTAATTAAATTAAATTAAATTAAATGTTCTTTTCAACTTTTCAGAATCTGAAAAGACAAGACAAAAGACGCAATTTGTATTCTTTCGGCGGCGACTCGGGCACTGCGGAGGCGGAGGAGATGTACGACATTGAGGGGTAAAAATAATTAATTTTAATTTGAGTTTTTAATTTATAATTTTTAATTTATTTTGAAATAATTAATTGTTTAAATTTATAATTTATAATTTATTTTGAAATAATTAATTGTTTAAATTTATAATTTATAGTTTATTTTGAAATAATTAATTGTTTTTTAATTGAAAATAAACATTTTATTCTTCAGAGTGTGGCATAGAAGGGTAAAGAAGAAGAATTAGATTTATTTGGAGTTGTTTAAAGTTTATTCGGAAAAAAATGAATGTTTTATCTTTTTAATTCAAAATAAACATTTCATTCTTCAAAGTTTGACATAGAAGGGTAAAGAAAGAATTAGTTTTAATGTGAATTTTTAAAATTTGTTTTTTGAAATAAATGAGCTTTTTTTGATTCAAAATAAACATTTTATTCTTCAAAGTGTGACAGAAGGGTAAAGAAGAAGAATTAGATTTAATTGGAGTTATTTAAAGTTTATTTTTTGAAATAAATGAAAGTTTTATCTTTTTAATTGAAAATAAAACATTTTATTTTTCAAAATAATGAAATCAGAACTGCCTTTGAGGCTCTCGATTCTGAAATGAGGAAAGGAAAAAGTTGAACAAACAGCTTTCCACCTTTGGGTTTCTTTTTTATGGAGTTTTATGCATTTATTTATTTTATTTATTTTATTTAATTTAATTTATTTATTATATATAAAATGGCTTTTTAAAATGCCAAAAAGAAAAAAGAAAAACGCCAAAAAGCTGCTGCTGCTGCTGCTGCTGCTGCTGCTGCTGCTGCTGCGCTGGTTCTTGCTTCTCTGATCTCTTGAACTACAGCGAAACCTTTATCGCCAAATATACAAATTATTTATTTATTTATTTATTTATTTATTTATTTATTTATTTATTTATTTATTTATTTATTTATTTATTTATATTACTTATTTATTTATTTTTCAACTCAGGGGCCAACGGACTACTTTGGTGTCTCGGCCGGCAACTGCGTATTCTCAAGCCCGAGCAGAAGTCCGTGAACAGCAGCGCAGCAGCAGCAGCAGCAGCAGCAGCAGCAGCAGCAGCAGCAGCAGTTTTTTGTCGTTTTTTTGTTTTCTTTTTGGCATTTAAACAAACCATTTTAAATTCCCGAGTTTATTGTCTTATCGAGGAACAAAAGGTCTTGCAAATGATGCAAAAGTGGGAAAAAAATCCAAAAGAAAAGAACTTGAATAGTTTTTTTTTGCAAGTTTTTTCTTTTTGTGCAGGCCGTAGAAAACGTCCAGCGAGTGATTGGCGAACTCGCCAGCATCTTCCAAAGAGTGGCAACTATGATAGCTCATCAGGAAGAAATGATTCAAAGAATTGACCAAGACATCGACACTTCCATGTACCACATCAGAGAAGGTGCCTCAACCCAGCAGCGAGCAACACACCCAGCTAGCCAGCTAGCTAGCTAGCGAGCCAGCTAGCCAGCTAGCTAGCCAGCGAGGTAGCTAGCCAGCTAGCTACCTAGCTAGCTAGCTAGCGAGGTAGCTAGCCAGTTAGCTAGCTAGCGAGGTAGCTGGCCAGCTAGCTGGCTGGCTGGCTAGCTGGCTGGCTGGCTAGCTAGCTACAGAGCTGCCCACTCGTTAGCTGGCCAGATTCCCAGCTAGCGATTTGGCTAGCTAGAGAGCGAGCAATTTTCACGTGAAGTCAAATTCCTATAAATGCGTGCGAATTTGCATTATCTTGATTGTTTTTCTTTTCTTTTATCTTCATGTCCTTGTGCCTCCTACTCTTTACAAATGCCTGCGCAATTTTCCTTTTCATTCCATTATTTTTCTGTCTTTCAAGGCATTTATTATGTGGCTAGCCAGCTAGCCAGCTAGCCAGCTAGCCAGCTAGCCAGCTACTTACCTTTTTGTGTCTTTTGTTTGTTTCAGGCCAAAATGAACTCTTGAATTTTTACAACAGGATTTCCTCCAACAGATCCCTCATCATCAAGGCAAGGCAGCACATTTCGTTGGCTAGCTAACTGGCTAGTCTTGACTGGCTATCTAGCTAGCCAGATAGCTAGCTAGGTAGCTAGCTAGCTACCCAGCTGGCTAGCTAGCAAGCTGCTACTAGCCTCCTAAGCGTTTGCAAGGCTGGCTAGCTATCTGGCTAGCTAGACATCAGCGCAGCTAGTGTGAACTTGTCTTTCTTATTCATGTTTTCCGTAATTTGCAGTTTGGTTTTTAATTTTTTGTTCATTTATTTATTTGTCTGTTTCGTCTGCAGGTTTTTCTGTTGCTGATGGCCTTCATTTTGTTTTTTGTTTTCTTCTTGAGCTGACTTCGGCAGAATTTTCTTTTTCTCCAATCATGCATGCAATCATGATGTTGGAAAGCTGCGGCCGAGTAAGCTGCTGCTGCTGTTGCTGCAGCAGCAGCTGCTGCAGCAACACGAGCTGCCGGCTTTCTTTAGAAGGGTTCGCCTGCTACTTCAGCTTTCTGAAACCCGAAATAATTCCTTCTCGTTCATTTTCATTCAAGTTCTTCAACTTAGACTCTAATTGTGAAACTTTAACTTCTAGCCATCAAATTTGGATTCCTAAATTAATGTTCCTTTGCACCCGCCACACAGGTGGCCGTGACAGGAATGCAGCAACAGTTGGAGTGTTTCTAGGGTGTCAGGGGCAGCATTTTGCATGGTTTTTGCATCTAAAAGCATTAATATTAACATTTTTACGTTTATTTGGTCAGTAAATCCCCAAACTGCTTCGAAATGAGCCCGAAAGCTGGCTCAAACGGACTGCTTTCCTTCTACTGATGGGTAGCCGCTGCAGCGCTCCCAGGCAGAGGCCGCAGCAAACTGACTGCACGTTAGCCGCGCTGCGTGGCTGAGTGACCCCAGAAAAGAGCCCCAAAGGCTGCGCTAATAAACAAATAATTCACTTTTGTGGGGCTTTAGGAAGCAGCAGTGCGAGGGAGCAGCGAATGCGGCAGGAAGCGAGACGCGGAATCTTGAAAAGCCACTCCAAGGGCCCTGCAGAGTGAAGAGTTCACTTCGTTTCTCTTTTGCATCCTTTTTTAGTGTTGTTGCACCACAATTAAGAACAAAGGACTCATTTATGCGTTTCTCTACGGAGCAGCAAATGCAGAAAGGTGCAATACAGGGCGGCTTGAAGAACCACGCCGAGGCTACCTGTGGCTCCGCAGGGGAAAGGTTTATTTCGTTCTCTTTTGAAAGTTTACTTTTTGTCCATCTACTCCGCTTTGCAATAACTAATTGCATTCGTCTTGAAGGTTTATTTCGTCCTGTTTTGAAAGTTTACTTTTTGTCCATCTACTCCGTTTGCCAATGACTAATTGCACTCGTCTTCTAATTCAGGTAGGGCCTCAGCCTAGGCATAAACTTGATAACAATACTTATTGACAGTGCCGTGGACTTGGCTACGTGATTACAATTAGGTGAATGTTGAATACGACTTTACAATGACAGTAAGACGCTCTCGTGTCCTCGTAATTTGCAAAAACGTGGAGTCGCGATCGCTTTTCATGGGGAGCTCACTCAGCTATCTGACATATGAATCTGAAATTACTTCGAGTACAGACTTTTAGTTGAGCAGCTGATACGAAGACTTGTATTAAGGCCAGATGAGTACTTAGAATGATAAGTTCACCAAGCCTATTGGACAAGTGGAAAAAAGCTTTGAGAGCATTTCAAAGCTCACTCTCAGAAGTTGCCATATACCTTCAGTCTTTAAGCTACGATAAGTTCAAAAACCAGTTCAAATAAATACTTATCGTAACAAGATCATTGAGCCAAAGCAGCTGGCGCGCAAGACGTGTAACGCTCAGGGAGAGCCAGCTTTTCTTGAAAAGCGTTCAACTGAGTGAGCAGTAGTGTCAAAAGCCGACAGACATTCATTGAAAAAAAAAACCCAGAAAGCAAAAATACGTGGCCCAGCCATCTCTAGGATATGAAAAACAGACTTCGCGAACATTCTGTGCAGTGCAAGTCTAGAAAACAGGCCGCAGCAAACGCCAAGCTGCTGCTGCTCATGGAAAAGCTGCACCACACTGCATCGGAGAAGTCTTGTGCCTCCATGGGAACACTTTGGAAGCAGCACGACAAGGGCCCGTGTACAAAAGCTTGCTCTGCAGAGCTCTTTTGTTTACCCCGGGTCCCAGTTGTGTTCTTCATTGGTATTCCTTAGGAAACAGGAAATGGCCACAGCCATGGGCACAGTTCTGTTTGTCGACAATGAAGTGTTTTCCGACGCCACCGAACATCGGCGCTCAACAAATGAGTTGACGTACTCACTGCAGCGGCGTCGCATCAAAATATCCCTTAAATGACTTGCACTGCAAATGCAAAATGCCACAGCATACTTGTTGAAACTGCTGGTCGAGTAAAGATTGCACTCAAGCTATTCACCCCGCGCAAGCAGGTGCAAAGTGAAACGTGAATTGCATGCTAGTACACGGCTGCTGCGTATTTTGTTCAAGTATCTTGAAATGCGTGAATAAAAGATCTCATCCAGCCACATGCACCCTTAATTACAAAGTTACACAGGAACAAGCTCACGGGAAACGTTGCACCCAACGCTGAACGTATTGTTTACTGTTGCCAAGCAGCTGAATGCATACTTTCCTTCCTAGCCCTTCCTTCTGGATTGCACGCGGTAGCCTAGCCGCACGACCACTTTAAAAGCACTTTCAATATTTATCAGAGACCCCTGGGGCTGAAACCAGTTTCTGCGAGCAGCTGTTATTTACAAGTGAAGACTTGGATCGCCGGGCTATGCCGAAAGAAATTCAGCCCCTCGCGCCAGTCTTAATAATCACGATGGTTTCTGCGCAATCTGACTGACTCCAGCTCGTGCCTGGCAGCTGACAAGTCTGCTCAATAAAGCTAATTCAAAGAAAGCCGCAACGGGCCAAGCACGCCTCAGCAGCTCACCGAACTGTGACCTGCTTGAATTGTGCAACAACGAGTGCTGATGCATATCCGACCGTCGACATGCGCACACGCATGGCGATTAGGCCGCTTGCCACTTGGTTTAGTAATGGACTTAGTCGCACCTCTCGAACAAACATGTTAGTAATGCTTCCGGCTAGCCAGAGAACCAATGCCAAGTAGTGCCCCGCAACGGCCGGCTACAAGCGCGTTGTTGCTGCAGACCGAATCGTCTCTATTAAATTCCTTGATTTAGAGATACCAGGATAACTCATTTTGCATCCACGATACTGCAGCGCACTGCGGGAGTATGCCTTTCATGTACAGCACGATTTTTTCATTGCAAAATTGCGCTGTACACCTCGTGCGTCACAAGAAACTGCTGGCCTGCAAGCTTCTACACGAACGTCTCAGTTCCTGTTCCACAAAGTCCCGGCTTGGCAACCCACACAGATCGTCCTGGAGACATTAGGACAAAAGCTATGACGAAATTTAGCTTGTCAGCTGCCTGCAAAGTGCAAGAAAACTAGAAAGGGCGATTTGCTGCGGACAGCATGCGCCGTGCGCCGTTTCACGTTGCAAATGAGTGCGTCAAAGGTTTTGGCAGCCAACCAGAGCGGCAGCATTGTCTCACCGTCCACTGAAGTGTTTCTTAACAGTGCATGCTTCACAAGCCTGACGTGCTGGTATCCCAACTGCTTCAAGAAGCCACGTCAACAAACGTGAAGCACAGCCGCTGGCTACTTCTGCATGAAATGCCGCAGCGCAGCAGCAGGTTCGCCGAGCACTACACCCCAAGCGTTGCAGCTCACTCACAATCCACCACGAAGATCTTCATCAGATGATCTACACGCACTGTAGAGGGATGTACGTGTTCTAATATGATCAGGTTAGCTCCAGTCGTCACTGTTCCAAGAATGTTCGAGCTTCACGTAACACACCGATTGTCTTCGGCATTGCACAAAGAAGCACGTAGGCTTGAAGCTAGTGAGCCTGCTTCATCCAAGTTCTGCAGTGCAATTAGTGCTTCATAAAGACATCACACTTCATCTCACATTACAGCAAGGAGCACATAAGATTTTCGTCAACGCCCCGTGTGCAAGACAAACCGTGTTTCATAACACAGCCACACTTCATGTGACGTCACATCAAAATGGTTCAAAAAGTTTGGCAGTCGATGTGTGGAGGAAAGTTGCCACGCCACATACAAGAAGATTTCAAATAGAATAAAAAGGTACGCGTAAGCCCTGCTGAAGAAGTTGCATTAACTAAAGACTGACACTCTGGTAGGGCACGAAGGAAGAGCTAGGCCGACCACTAGCCAAAAGTCTGCATCAAGCTTGGCCCACAAGACAAGTGTTGTTCCGCGAAAATATTGCAATTCACACGACTTTCTGAGAGAGCGTACCAAAGAATCTGGCAGTCATCGTGTGGAGCATCACTGCCACGGCATTCACATAGACACCTTTGAACGCTGCCACAGATTCAGAAATCCTTGGGCCTTGCACACTGAAGAACATCACACAGCCCACACTGGCCTGGAGGGCAGCGACCAGCAACAGTCCCACTAAAAATGTGCGCGCGCTCGTTTTTAAACAGAATAGTAGGGCTCAAACGTCAAAAGGCGTGTGAGAACTGTCGGAGAATGCTGTTTTGGCTGATCTCTCGCGCAGTATATACTCTGATGCCAATGTTGCACTAAAATTAGCGTCATGGCATTGGCCACCATTTTATCAAGCTTCAACTTCACAGTGCAAACGACGTTTTTCGAAAGATACAGGACGTGCCACTTGAGCATCACGCTTGTACAAAAGCTCTTCAACTCATGAGCTGCTGTACAAAATGGGGTTCATGATAGCGGCGAACTTGATATCACATTACAACAAAACGCGCTAAGGACTTCCGCCTTCAGCGTGCAGATCCTCATTGTTGCATCATATATACTGCCATTATTCAACATCTTCCGCTCAGCAACGAGTAGACTCTGCAGGCAAATTTGCATCAAGCAACCATATCAACTGGCGTGGACGGCAACGGCCAGCCAGCAACAAATATAACAATGGCGCTTGGTGCTCCGCAACAGAGCAGTAGAGCTGAATGTGAACACCTCACGCACGAACAGCCACAAAACGCCTTATCATTTGATCTCCCATACAGTCGGCTACTAGTGCCTCATTGTGATCAGCCCAAATAAAGTTCGACACAATCTAAGCAAATTCGAACTTCACAGCTCACACGAATTGCTGTGGAATATGCAGCACATGGGAGATAGGCGCCACGTTATTCAACAATCAGCTGCATGCGAGTTCTGCAGTACAAATGGCGCCTCATGAAAAAGGAATACTTGACCTGACGTCGTGCCAAAAGTGCTCGAAAGTGTCAAGCTGCTCCCTGCAATGGATATCGCGTCAATTTTTCACAAACAATTTTTCACATTAAGTGGCGTGCAGCGGAATAGTCACCTGTCTTTCAATGAAACTCCCGCGAGCACTGTCTCCACCAGAGTGGTGAAGCTCGCGCGACCAACCAAACCTCTTTCTATAGCCGAAAAGTTCTATTTGCTTTCTCCCTCAACGTAGTCGAACACCAGTACCGAAATGGGATTAGATTAAAGGCGATTGCCACTGTCAAATTATGCTTCAACTTGACACCGCATTGATCACCTTGGAGAAAGGCAGCAAGATACAGGTCGGCATATACGTAACTGACCTGACGAGCAGGAGCAGTCTCTGCTATACCGTTTCCGGAAAAAAAGCCATCAGGCATCTACTATTTGCTGCTTATGGAGAATGCGCAAGCAATTGCAGGGCCCCCATGAAAATTCTCTGGAAGCGAAAGAACAAAGATCCGAGCATGATGGATAAGCGCCGAAGCTTCTGTTTTTACTCTGGACCTCACTTGCATTTTTTTCTCTCTAGAACAACAGGACATGATTATGGGCGTACGTATATTTGCTGAACCGAGCCGGCTTTACGGTGGTACTCAACGTGTGAATTGGCGTGCGTTCTGAAGCCAAACTCCAAAACAATTCCTGCTCTATATATAAGTTACTAGTGACCCACGGGCAATTGATGCATTACGTCAATATTGTGCAGGGCGCGAACAAAAGGCCTGCGCTGCCAAAGCGCTCCTTTCATTCCAAAGTTGCCATATAACCCGCCCATGAGAAACATATCGAAGCGCCTAGCATTGAAGATACCTTCTCTGACTGAGATGCGGCTGAGTCGCCGTTCTGGCGTCTTCCCTTCCAAAATGCACGCGACGAGATCTCTGGTTAAGCAGTACAAAAGATTTTTTGACACCTACGGCGAACGCTAAAGGTAAAAGCCACTGTTTGTATGCAGCCACCTGTAGTAGACAGAGAAATGAATTGCCAAACAAAAAACTGGAACGCAGTCTAGCGCTAGGCACCAACTCCAATAATCAACGGTGTTTGCGTCGCTTGCTCGTCCCTGACTCCCGTTTAGCTCTGATCGCCTGGCAGTGTACTAAAGTAACTTAGGCTTAATGTCAATCACTAGGAGTCAAGCGTGACCTGACTTGCCATCAAACAATAGTCGGCTTCAGCGGTGCAGTAAAAAGAACCAATAAACTTGCTGCCATCGAAAGATACAAACGCAAAGACAGTTGGACACCTGTCACCTTGTCTGGGTAAAAAGCTTAGTCGCATCTCCCGAACAAACGCATTTGCGATTATGTCAACCACTGGACATATAAATTCACCCAATAGCCTTGGTCATCTTTCAGCACCTGTCAGTTACAAGCGCGTACTTGCTGCCAACCAGCTCGCTGCAAATGAATGACATAACTTGGAGGCAACGTGAGACATTCCAGCAGCACTCCGTGATACATTCCAGCAGCACACCAGAGGTGTGAAGCATATCATTTTGCGAATGCAAGTGACCAGCGAATGCTTGCTTCAATGCCCTGCACCAGAGGTCTCCGATGCCACTCCACAGCGTGTCGGCGTGCCAACTCCCATAGGTCGTCTCGGACAGATCAGAACAAAATGTGGAGGATTTTGGTGTGGGCAGCCTTCCTACTGCTACGCTGACATCAGCGACTGGCATGAATGGCGTGTATCATCCTGTACTGCAAATTGGTGAATTGAAAGCTTTTTCAGCACAGGAGTACAACAGCATTGCCTGGCCGAGTACCGGACGCTTTCTTTCAGCGCTGCGCGCCCCACGAGCGTGAGTCACTGACACTCCAACTGCTCCAAGCAACCACGCCAACTAATGTGCAGCACAATGACCATGCTTTCGAAGTTTTGTAGCTCATTAGCAGTTTGGCAAAGGAATAAAGCGGGAGTGTTACAGCTTATTCATGAGTGGAAGTTAAAATCTTGGCCTGCTGCTCTCTCAAACAACGTAGCGATGTCCTAGTGCTGCAAAGTTACCAGCTCACCGACATTTGCCCTTTTGTGCATCTTCTTTACAAGATACGCGATTCGTCTTGGATACAGAGGGAGGGTGTAGATCGGCGTTAGGGTGGTGAAAATGCGCCACGCAAGCTCTGCGGTACAGTTGACAATTCATGAAAGCGCCACACTTCTTGGGGCACCGCAGCAAGCAACACCAACGAATTTGGCCGCTAACCTGGTCCACGCATGACCTGCAGAGTAAGTAGTGCTTCATAACGAAGCGACGCCTCGTCTGACAACCAGGAAGAAAACTTCAAGGCTTTTGGTAGCCAATGAGTGGAACCTCGTTGCTAAGCCGTGTACAGAAGCACCCATCAAAATTATGTAATTAGAAGTGCATACGATTTCCGGGAAAAGGTGCAGTATTTAACCGCTAACAGCCACACAAGAAGGCTTGCAACATAATGGTGACCCATCTCTGGACAAAACACGCGTGAGAGTGAATGGGGAAGCATCGGGGTGGAGCTTGGGCAGTTACGCTGATTTGTGAACGATCTGAACACGCTGGGCCAGCGGCCATCTCACGCACAATAATCGAACGCTGGTGACGTAATGCTACCCGGTCAGCTCAACAACAGGTGCCGCCAATCCCCAAATGCTCCAATTCCACAACAACCGCATACATGTCCTTACGCAGGCCATGAAGAAGCATGTGGGCGTTACACTGTTCGACAACTTGCGTAGCATGTGGTTTGTAGTACAAGTGTTGGTTCACGAAACCAACGCACTTCACCTGATCTCGCAACAAAAGTTGCCAAAGATTATGGCAGTCAATATGTGGAACATAAGTGCCATGACGTCTACGCAGGCACCTCTCGAAGCCGTAGACTCGAGAGAACATCCACTCACCTCTCGAACAAACACGCTACTGATTCTTTCATCCAACCACAGGAACATCAGCTACACCTAATACCCTTGACCATATTCAAACAACTGCCAGTTACAACCGTGTACTCGGTGCGAACAAGCTTTCTAAGAGCGAATGCTCTTACTTGGAGGCATCGTGACAATCCGTGATAAGTCTATAAGATATTGCAGCACATTCCAGCAGCACACTGGAGGTGAAATGCCACACTTCATACGGCATCGCAGCAAGGAACACCAAAGATATTGACCAAAAACCTGCTTCACGCATGACCTGCAAGATAAATATTGCTTCATTAAGAAGCGACTCTCGTCTGACATCCCAACGAAAAGCTCGGAGGAATTTGGCAGTCAATCAACAATCAGCACCTGTCAAAACTATGTAGTTCGAAACGCGTACGTTTTGCGGGAAAAGCTGCATTAATTAAACACAGACAGCCACATCAGGAGGACTGCATCATAATGGCGACTCATCGCGAGGCAAAACAAACGTGAGTTTCAATGGCACAGGAACGCGGTAGAGCTTGCGCAGTTCCGCTGGTCTGTGAAAAATCAGAAAACGCTGTCCCGGTTGCTATCTCACGCAATGTGATCGAATACCAGCGATGTTATGTTGTCTGATCAGGTCGGCGACAGGCGCCGCTATTCATGTACGCTTTATTTCCACATAAAACATACACATTTTCCCGCACAGACCACGAAGAGGTAGCTAGGCGTCGCACTGTTTGACAGCCTGTGGCACCAGTAGTCTGCAGTGCAGTTGCTGATTCACCAAACCGACGCCCTCCACCTGATAGCGCAAGAACAGGTAGCAAAGATTGTGGCGGTCAATTCGTGGAACATAATTTCCACAAAGCCTACGCCGGCACCTCTCAATGCCGCAGAGCCAAGAGCAAATACGCTCTGCACGTCAAATGCAATCACGTAACCACATAAATATGGCGAAGAGCAATAGCCAAAAGGTCTCTTACACGAAAGCGGCAGGCACTGGTTTTCCAAAGAAACGATAGAGCATGAGCTTCACAGTGTGTTCACGAAAGGCCACAGAATGCTACTTTCGCTGCGTTCTCACGCAGCGTAGTTTGCTGAAGCCAAAAACTACATTATTAGCACAACGATACTTGCAACTGTACAATGGTGGTTCAACTTCACAGCAAACATGGATCGGCTCATGCAGAGGAGCAAGCAGCAGGCAGGCCTTCAAATAGTCAAAACGCCTGCGTCGTGCCTGGACAGTGGAACAAAGAGTGATCCATAAGAATGCCACAACAAGATCTTCTCGGGCGTCGACGAGGGAATATCATTCTCGCCATATGCAGAAACAAATCCATCCAACTAACAAGAATTTGGAACCACGCAGGCTCTGCCAGGGAATTTGTTTAAACGGCCACAGGAACTCGGATGAACTAAGATTTTCATTTAACGCTCTTTCAAACCATCAGCGGCGTCGGCAACCCAGCAGAATTCTCGAGCTCCGGAGGCAAAAAGTACTTTTAACTGACAAATACTGAGCCGGCTCATTTCTTGCGCAACGGTTACCACTGCTGCACTGCTATCATCTAAGCAGCAAAAGCCGTTATAAAAAGCAACCTAAACCTCTACAGAGTACGCAGGCAGTCCTCAACAGAAACGAAGAAAGCAGCTACGCGCCCACCTAAACAGCAACGTGCCCCACGCACGGTCTGCAATATAAGACATGCTTCAAAATGCTGGGTTCTACCAAGCGGTAGCTTAGCGGAAGGGAAGAGAAAGTTTGGCAGCCGATGATGGGAACATCCCTGCCATAGCACGTGCACGGACAACTCTTGACAGCATGCATTCAGGAGGTCGTACGTCCTGCAAACGGAATTGCAGTATGGAGATGCTGCTAGCCGCATGAAATGTCCTACACCACGGATAATCCTCTGCTTTGCAGATGCTTTAATCCAAAACCCAGAAAGCGTTTAGCCACTGTTGTTCACGAAGAAAGTAGACAGGTCTGTTTCACGTAGCAAACCTGGAGACCAGCGATGGACCGAGTGCTACCAACCGCCGTGCAGAACGCTGGAGAGTAGAACGTGTTCTCTATTCTGTGCTGTGGATTCGTGCGATCCAGCTGTTGCTTTATCCAGGGCCTCAAATGGAGTAAGACATCGTTAAAGGCCCCCGTCTGTGTGTTGAATGCACTGCGTTTCGGTGCTACCAGGCAGGGGCACTCAACAAATGAGTTCCGGTCAGTTTCAGTCAGTTCTGCAGCCGAGTCGCACAAAAATATCCCGTCCCCAATTTGCATTGCAACTCCCTAAGGTCAAATCACTCTTGCTGATGTTGCTAAATAAGGATGGCTAGCACTCAAATTGCTCACCTCACGTAAATAAATGCAATCGCAGTGCATTGAAGGCGCTCCTCAGGCACTTTTCAAGGCGCTTTCACCTTCCTTTGAAAGCCAGATGAAACTCCTGAAGTCCATTCTGATCCAATTTGCGTCCTGTTCAAGCATCGTGCAAGGCGTTAAAAGGATGCCTGAGCTACAGAATTGCCGCCGTAGTTTCAAACTTGCAAAACAGCCCGCGCAGAGACAAACGCACCCAAAAGCCCAGCGTTAAACACAGCGTTCACTGCTGTCAACCAGTGCAACATAAATGCCACCCAATGACCCCGATCATCTTTCACAAGCCGCCAGCTACAAGCGGCTTACTGCACGCCAAATTGCGTCGAATGCCTACCCCGCTGTGAACATGCCATGGCAAATCCTCTGCATAGCTGCCTATGACGTCGCAAAGCATGCAGCGCATCCCAAGACAGTGCCGGTTGCGTACAACAGACAAGGCACGCTTTTCTTGCAACAAACAGGCAAAGGATCCTTGAAATGCTCCAACAAAGTTTGAGTTGCAAATTCATGAAGGCTTGACATGCCAGCCCGCACAGGTTGACGTGGACAGGGAAGTGTGAAGCAGGAAGACCTCCAGTCTGTCCTTAACCTGCCCAACGCAACAGCGATATTACGAACAGTGTTCGCTATAAACGGGCATGCTACATCTCACATCGCAACTAAATGAACGAAACGTTTTGGCAATCAAGGACTAAAGCGTCACTGCCTTAGCATACACTGAAGTTTTACTTACTCAAATTTGCGCATCCCACAGCTCTCACATTCCTCGATGCCAGCCACTCCCAACACCCACATCAACTGGCATGATGCATATCAGCTAGGCGCATCTCTCTGGGGAATCAATTTCTGTCAATATATGATGGCGAAGAGATGCAGATCAACCAACGCATATCAATTGTGAGCTAACTATATCCTTGGCTGGCCGTTTTCTCACTCAATTGCGCCTTTACACAAAATGCGACTTGTTTTGAAGAGAACAGGATGCAGTATGTGGGCGTCAGACTAGTCAATAGCCCCACGCACTGTCTGCGGCGCAGACGCTGCTTCACGAGGAAGACAAGCTTGAAATAACCTTAAAGCGAAAACATTTACCGCTTAGGCTGCAACTGAGTTCAATGCTACTGCCATGCCACATGAAAACGACCCTCAAGACCGTGCATCCACGAAAACGTGCAACCCGGTGCAGCTGGATTGTGAACGATCAGAAAATGCTGGGCAAGTTGGCACTTCACGCAAAATAATCGAACGCCAGTGACGTAATGTTATCCGAACAGCTCAAAGACAGGCACCGCTATTCATGCGTGCTTCGAGGCACAAGACATCTTCTCCTGCAGACCACGAAGAACTAGCTAGGCATCACAGTGTTTGACAACCTGTGGCACTCATCCTCTGCAGTACAAGTGCTGACTTATGAGACCCATGTACCCCATCTGACATCGCAACCGCAGGAGACAAAGATTCTGGCAGTCAATATGTTAAACATAATTCCCACAAAGCCTACACACGCAACTTTCAACGCCGAAGAGTCAAGAGCATACGCCCTGCAAATCAAATACAATCAAGTAAGTGGAGCGGAGAGCAAAGTCAAAAGCTGCTTTACGCAAAAGCAATATTTCTAAACGAGAATGATACAGGATGAGCTTCACACTGCATTTACGAAAGACCGCAGAATGCTACTTTCGCTGCGTTCTCATGCAGCGTAGTTTGCTGAAGCCGGCACTCCGTTTTTAGGTGAACGATAGTTGCAACTTTTCAAGGATTCTTCAACTTCACAGCAAAGATGGATGGGCTCGTGCAGAGCAGAAGGAAGGAGGCAGGCGTTCAAATAGTCAAAACGCCTGCGTCGTGCCTGGACAGTGCGACAAAGAGTGATCCATAAGAATGCCACAACTAGATTTTCTCAGGTGTTGACGAGGGAGCATCACTCTCGACATATGCAGAAACATATCCACCCAACTAACAAGAATTTGGAACCACGCAGGCTCTGCCAGGGAATTTGTTTAAACGGCCACAGGAACTCGCATGAAGTAAGATTTTCATTTAACGTTCTTTCAAACCATCAGCGGCGTCGGCAACCCAGCAGAATTCTCGAGCACGGGAGGTAACTGACAAATGCTGAGCCGGCTCATTTCTTGCGCAACGGTTACCACTGCTGCACTGCTACCCTCTAAGCAGCAATAGCCGTTATAAAAAATAACCTAAACCTCTACAGAGTACGCAGGCAGTCCTGAACAGAAACGAAGAAAGCAGATACGCGTCCGCCTAAACAGCAACATGCCCCATGCATGGTCTGCAATGTAAAAAATGCGTCAAATTGCTGGGCACTTCATCCGGCGGAGTAACGAAACGGAAAAAAGATCTCAGCGGCCGACAACAGGAATATCCCTGCCATAGCAAATGCAGACAGTTCTTGATAGCATGCATTCAGGAGGTCGTATGCTGTGCTGACGAAATTGCAGTATGGAGATGATGCTAGCCACGTTAAGTGTCGTATACCACGGGAAAACGCCAGCAACCATTCTCCGCTGCGCCGACCCTAGATTCCTGCTGTTCACGAAGAAGCCGCACACGGCCAAAATCGAGCATCAGCAATGCCCCAAACAGGACCAATTGCCTTGCAGAACACAAAAGAGTAACAACCGTTCCCTTCGGTTCGCTCTGGATTCAGACGATATAGTTCGATATAGTTGTAGTGCTGTCTGGGGCCTCAAATAAAACTGTACGTGGCTACGGGCCTTACACATTGGCTGCTTCCCGGTACTACCAGGCAGTGGCACTTGACAAGTGTGTTCGCGTACGTTCTGCAGCCACGTCACACCAAAATTTTGTGGTAACACTGTAATGAGCCGCCGCATGTAAGCAGATGGAAGGAAACCGAGGTGAAGTGAAGATGCTGCCAAGCAACATTCTGAAGGGCAAATCGCACTCGTCAAGCGCCTGCTCATCTCCAGTTGATTCGTGTTCTCTCCAAATATCGTGCAAGGCGTGAAAAAATGCCTGAGCTGCCCAACCGCAGCCACAATCCGAAAGCTGCAAAGCAATACGCACAGGAAAAACGCGGCAAAAAAACCAGCACTGAACACACCGTTCACTGTTGTCAACCAGCAGAACACGAATGCCACCCAATGACCCCGATCATCTTTCACCAGCCGTTAGGTACAAGCACCTGCCTGCTGCAGGCCAAAATGCATCGAGTGGCTGCCCTATTCCGAAAGCGCCATGGCAGCCTTCTACGTGACTGGCTACGACGTCATAGCGCATGCAGCGCATCCCACGGCAGCGCCTGCGGCCTGCAACACGCAACTCGCGCTTGCGTTGCAGGAA
>NW_013654408.1:0-25631 GCF_000499385.1 Eimeria necatrix
ACCCTACCTCCACCTCTCAAAGGTCACGTCTCCTATGCCGTAATCTCAAGCACCTCAGAGACTCTAACTCGCGTCATGCTGGGGTGTTCCACAAATGCACGGAGGCCATTTCACTATAATTACTTGAATGCATTTCAGTTCTTCTGACTACGTCCCATGCTCTTTACGACTCTCGTCATTGGCCTCTCCGCCCACTCGCATTGTGAACCTTCCGTGTACGATCAACAAAACACAGGCCCAACAACAACCTTATTGGTATCTATTCATCCACTAGCAGTTCACGCGCATCAGCAAACAAGCATCTGTAGGCTTTATCCAGAGCGACACAAACACGCACGGTATCACTACGCTCTAGCCCTCAGCGCCTCTGCGTCCCCTGCCTCGTGTCATGACGTGAGATGCATCCGGGATTTTCCTCCCCGTCGCTTCAGCGGACAGCTGCACGGCCGTTGAGGCATGCCACCTACTCGCTGCGCAACGCGTGTCATTCTTCTGACCTCGCCGTGAGCTGCGAGGCGAGGCATTCCTTCCTCTTGTTACAATATACCGACACACTTGACCCGCCTCGCAACATCCCCACCACTAGCTGTTCTCTAACTAATTCACACCTCCAACCAGCTTACCATTAGTCTGGTACATCTGTGCATCATTGCAAGTGCAAGTGTCCTTCTCACATCGGCACCAGGCTCCCTAGAAAACAACGGTAAAGATGCACCCTACCTCCACCTCTCAAAGGTCACGTCTCCTATGCCGTGATCTCAAGCACCTCAGAGACTCTGACTCGCGTCATGCTGGAGTGTTCCACAAATGCACCGAGACCATGCCATGACACCTACTTGAATGCATTCCAGTTCTTCTCACTATGTCCCACGCTCTTTACGACCCTCGTCATTGGCCTCTTCGCCTACTCCCATTGTGAACCTTCCGTGTACGATAAAGAAAAAAACAGGCCCAACCACAACTGCATAAGTATCTGTCCTCCCACCAGCAGTTCACGCGCATCAGCAAACATGCATCTGTAGGCTTTTTCCAGAGACACAAACACGCACGGTATCACTACGCTGTAGCCCTCAGCGCCTCTGCGTTCCCTGCCTCGTGTCATGACGCGAGATGCATCTGGAATTTCCCCCCCTTCGCTCCAGCGTACAGTTGCACGGCCGTTGATGCATGGCACCCACTCGCTGCGGAGCGCGTGTCGTTCTTCTTACCACGCCGTGCGCTGCGAGGGCAGGCATTCCTTGCGCTTGTTACAATATGCCGACACACTTGACCCGCCTCGCAACATCCCCACCACTAACTGCTCTCCAACTAATCCGCACCTCCAACCAGCTTACCATTAGTCTGATAAACCTGTGCATCATTGCAAGTGCCCGTTTCACATCGGCGGCGGGCGCCCCAGAAAAACAGTTGCAGACACGCGCAAACTCCACGTCTTAAAGTCGGCGTCTCCTAGGCGTGAATCTCAGCCATTTAAGTCTGCATCGTCACTTTCCTGCTCACTACAAAACCAGCGTCGCCTTTGCGCAACCCCTACCTCCTGCAAATGACGCAGTCACCTTCAACCCGGCCCATGCTCTTTACGACCCTCGACGCTCTGCTCTATGCCTACCCGCACTGCAAGCCTGCTGCGCGCAATATACACACAAAATCAGCGGTTCAACGACAAATTCATACGCCTGCATCCTCACATTCCTCCCCTTCCCACCTGCAAGTGACGCAACCACATTCAAGACGTTTCATTCTCTTTACCACTCTTGCCACTCTCCTCGTCAGTCTCCTCTTCACCGACCACCACTGCAAACATGCTGCGTGCGATTTGCGAAAATCGGCGGCTCAACAGCAACTTAACAAGTCTGCATCCCCACCTTCCTGCATTCCACAAATGCACCGCCGCCGTTGCCAAAGGCTACTTCCTGCAAATGACGCAGTCGCATTCACGATGACCCAGGTTCTCGACGACCCTCGTCACTCTCCTCTTCACTGTCCAGTACTGCAATCGTGCGCCGTGCAATGTACAAAAATCACCGGCTCTAAAACAACTTAGCAAGTGTGCATCCCCACCTTCCTGCGTTCAACACATGTACCGTCGCAATTGCTCAACGCCTACTTCCTGCAAATGACGCAGTCACCTTCATGACGACCCGTGATCTTTACCACCCTCGCCACTCGCCTATCCACCTACCCGCACTGCGAACCTGCCGCTTACAATATACAAATGCAGCGGTCCAACAACAACTTGATTAGTATCTATATTCACACTAGCAGTTTACGCGCATTAGCAAACAAGCATTGGTAGGCTTTGTCCAGAGCGACACAAACACGCACGGTATCACTACGCTCTAGCCCTCAGCGCCTCTGCGTCCCCTGCCTCGTGTCATGACGCGAGATGCATCCGGGATTTCCCGTCGCTTAAGCGTACAGCTGCACGGCCATTGATGCATGCCACCTACTCGCTGCGCAATGCGTCTCCCTGTTCTTGCCACTTTTTGCCACGCCGTGTGCTGCTGGTCATGGCTTTCGCTGGTTTAAATTTACCGGCGCACTTCTCCTGTCTTATAACCCCCCCACCCAGAGCTGCGCTAGAGCATATGCACTGTCGTCTCCTAATTAGCAAAAAGTAACACACATTGTTTAAAGTTAAAAGTTCTTTTTCGTTGCGGCAGTAGGCATCCAATGAACGAGGACGATGGTACACTTTAAATACACTCCCCGCAACAACAGCGCTGCGCAGTGCCATTCTGACGCAACTCTGACTCCCTGATGCGTGTCACGTTGCTGCGCTCCACACGTTTGCTTTCGTCATTCTGCAATTCGTACTTCCTGAGAAAACCGCACTCACCCATAAGGCATCCCGTACGACCAACTGCTTCAGCCGTTCTCTTCTCCACGCGCCAGCAACGTAAGCGCGGCCTGTGTTATCGAATGCAATTGCATAACCAACATTGCGTAATGTGCACTGCGTCGTTTTGTGTTTATCAACTGCTAAATCTGTTGGAAAAAGATGGCACCATCCAATTTGCTGCGAGCATGCTTGTATACAAGTTGAGGCGTGTCAGAATCCACGGCACCAGCAGTAGCGCCTGAATATGATGTATGCATAAACGCTTGTGGGGACTAGGCTGCGTCAGGTTTCAGCACTAATCACTGTGATTTACTGCTGACATAATGCGTGCGCACTGAGTGTGACGAGAGCACCTATTGGATTGTTTTCGAGTTGTTCTGGCAAATTGAGACAAGAGTGAGAAGGACGGATAAGTGCGTGAGAAGTCGTGGGAGGCCGTGACAAAGAATGTGTTGTTTGCAGAACGTATGTTTCAGGTACTAAAGGTGGTGAATGCATAACGTGCGGCAACGTAAAACCGGCGTTGGTGTGGGACAGGGGAGTGATTAGGCACTGTGCCTAGTGTTATCTTTTACTAGAATCCTGACGAGGCTCGCACTCTCTAAAAGCGTACAGTATAGATCTTCTGCATGCGCAAACCATTGAGGTTAACTCCAGCCGGAGCAACATTCGCTGGATACGACTCAAACCTTGTTCCGGTGACTCAAAGAGCACATGCCGCGCAACCCACGGACAGCGAGATTCAGAATCTGAAGCGTGCAACAGGCAATTCCCACATATCGATGCGCATGCAGATACACGGCGCACGAACAAAATAAATATTCCACGTTCGCCACAAGTACTATGGGCAATGCGAGCCTGGCCTTGTTTCCTTAATCACTGCGAAAAACTAGCTCTGGTATGTAGCACCTACTCGCTGCACAACACGCATGCTTCAGCCGTGTCATGGGTTCCGCTGCATTCAGTCCTTTATCCTCAAGAAGCCAGAATAGCAGGACCGCGTGCGACAGGCTCCACCAGTAATCGCTCTCTCCCATATCCGTATGTGAATCTTGTGCCGACAACAAAAGGCAGATTAAGCCAGTTCAGAACGCTTTTAGATAGACAGATGGACATAGACAAGCGAGCCTCCCACCTACGTTCCAGCTGTGATTTGTTATTAATGTGTTTCCTTAGTGCCAATCCGGTGCGCCTCATATGTACAAACGCAAGCTCTAATTTGCAGAAGCCCGCACAAACATAGTTTTCGATGCTTGACACCCACTCGCTGCAAGTGACACACTCATCTTCAATGCCTGGCATCTACAGTCTTTGTCTATCTCGTCTCGAAATCCTAGAAACTAAAACCTGCCCCAAGTCATCCACGAATACAGCTCTTCCCCGCAGTGCCTCTGAGTCGCGTTCTCACACAATGTACGTGGAAAAACGTTTTGCTTTTCGACTCAGTGCGCAGTTACATGGATTTCGCATACGTGGAACGTACTCGCTGAGCAAAATGCATCCCACTTCTGGCCTTCCCATGCTCTGAACAGTATGTGCCCCCTTGTTTCCGATTACCCGAACGACAAACTGGCCTCGCACAGTTTTCATGAGCAGCTGCTCTCGCCTTAATTCACACATACCACACAGATAGTTCGCGGCGTTCACATACTTGCATGTGCAAATTCGAAATAGGAAAAAAGCCCCCCCGAAACAAACTTGAGAGATACTCAGACGTTGCGACTTGGCTGGTCTAAGCATTCTCACTGTCATTTTGACGCGCCAAAAGCTTCCTTTTTTCCATCTTACCGCGACAGTGCGCCGATGTATCATATTGAAGACTGGAGACGCACTTGCTGCAAAAATTGCATTCATCTTCATTTTTTGAAATGAGCCTTGCTGTGTTTCCTTACCACTATCTTCTTCATGCACCTGAACGGTAAGGCAAAGCCGCGCCATTCTATTCAACAGCATCTTTAGCACAGCTTTGCACACATGCATCCTGCAGGAAACAAACCACGATGATCGTGTGCTCGCCCTATTCAGATCACCAGAGCCAAATGCATGCAAAACCTTCTTAGGCCCTTATTGCCGCTGACTTAGGTTACGACGCCATTCAAAGGCAAGCAAATTCCTTTTTCACCGCAGTGCTCAGCTGCATGGACTTTGATGCGTGGCACCTACTCGCTGCACAAGACGAACCCAGCTTGTCACATACCCATATGTTCCGCAGAATTTGGATTTGTTCCCTTGGACCGGCGCGCTAAACCACATCGTGAAACTTCCAGAAACATCTGTAGTTTTGTGGAAGCAATCACGTACGCTGCATAGTGTCCCGAGACGCATTCGTCGTTTCCAAACTAAAAACCGGATTTGGGTAAGCGAATATTATGGTGCCCTGTGCTTTCCCGTCAACAAAAACGTGTTTCCTCAGTGTCATTTCGACGTTTCTCACATTTTCCCGTGTCGCATTGCTTCACTTCGCAAGTACATGATCGTCAGCCCCCGGTACGTACTTCCTGCAAACGACGCATTCTCGTCACTCCCTACCATGCGCCTCACGGTCTTCGTTGCTTTCCTGTCGCTGTGTTGGTACAGAAAACGCGCCTCTAGCTCTCCAGACGAAGAACTGCTTTTGTTAAAGCACATACACACATATTCTGTGTGCAATTATTCACAATACGCGACACTTACTTGCTGCACAATATGGTTTCAGCTGCCTACATTTTCATGTGCTCTGCTCTCTCTGCTTCATTCGCACGGCTTACAACACATGTTTCAATCTTGAATATGCAGACATTTACGCCGCATTCGTCGCTCTTTCAACACTATTCAAGAGACTGCGGAGGCGAACTCTTGCTCTGCCTTCCGTTGCAGCATCCCCAAATTGCATGGTCCTTAACACCTGCCACCCACGTTCTGCAAAGTATGTGTCCAGCTCAGCGCCATGTTTCCACGTTCTCGAGCGTTGTTCGCCCGTCCCTCATGCACTGGCACACTGATGCCAACTTGCATGATCTCAGTCAGCAGCTGTTCTTGCCCAACGCCGCACGCACACTTCGTGCCAGCATAAATCCACATTTAAGAACACCAAAATCACATTGTGTCAATTACACATCCCTATAATAAAACGGCAACCAAAAATATCAGGGAGCCTATGTGGTCCCTCCTCGTTTTGTCAGTACGTGACATGCTTCACGTGGGCGCACGGCAGTTCTCCACACCTGCGCTGCTCTTTCAAAGACCACAGCAGCGTGATGCGCTGCTTTTGACACCCACTTGCTGCAAAGCATACAAGCGCTTGCTCGCCCTGCCACGGGCTTCGTGGTGCGTGTGTCGTTCTGTCCTATTGCATGCAGTCAATGCGTCTTGCGCAGCCCTCACTAACACCTTCCTCTGGTCATCTCTAATAACATTCATCCGGGTTTCGCTCCAGCGCATAACTACACAGCAAACAATACTCGAACATCCATGCGCGTCGGCTAAACCTCCAAACGGCGTCAATGGAACGAGCCTTTACGCCTGCACATGACAATCGCAAGCTTCCTTCAGTGGAAACCCGAATATAAATACCAGCGCCTGCTTTGCGTTGTAAAATTCCATATAGGCAATGCTATTTTACATATGACACTCACTTTCTGCGAATCGATGGATCCACATGCACCATCTTTCATGCGTTTGAAGGTCCTTGCCGTACTTCTCTCGATGTACCAGCATAGCTAACGGACCTCTCACCATATGGTGAAACAAATTGTTCTCTTTCAAAGTCACATGAATCCCTTGTGTCAGCAAAAGCTTACAGTGGTCTATGGTGATTCATTAGTGCACACTATGCGGGTCGCCCAACGCGTACACACACAAAAGAGGCTTAAACACGCAGTGCCTATGCATTAAGTACTGGCGCACCTCCAACAAGAATGCCTTTCTCCCTGTGGCCGCAGTGAACAGCTGCATGGGTTTCGATACTTTGCAACTTATTGCTGTAGGCATTACATGCAAATACTGGCCATGCAATGCGCTGCGTTGCAGTGGTATTCTGATTCCAATGTACTGGCCTAGCATGTCGAAGTCCTATGGTCTCCACCAACGGCTGCTCTCTTTTTAATTTACCCCGCTTCTTTTGCGCCAGCGATACGATGAACACTGCAAACATACAGAGTGTCCGTGAGGTTTTCATGTAGATAGAGATGTAAACGTAATCCTTCATACTGGACAAGCTGCGTTTGCATCGTGCCACGCCAGCGTCTCATCAGTGCCAATCTGACGCACCTCAGATACCAACGTCTCCTCTACGTGATCACAGCCCATAAAGGGATAGTCTTCAGGAGAGTCCACACCTACTTCCTGCACACAGCGTACTTATCTTCGTATCTTCGCTTGGATTTCATGGTCTTCGTCAATCTCTTCTCGGTTTAGCCGCATAGTGGTGCCTCGTTGAAAAAGATCCAACAGCTGTTTTTCCCTAGCTCTATAAGCACGCATTGTGTCAGCAACATTTTACGGTGATTGGCGCTTGAACATAAATATGCATTATCCAGATGGCCAGAAGAATAAAAGTGTTCAAGACATTAAGATCCTTGTGACCTGCACTTCGACGCGCCTTTACTGGAAGCGCTTTCCCCTTGCTCTACACCGTACAGGTGCATGCGCTTTGGTACGTGGTACCCACTTCCTGAGCATGGCGCATCCAACTGCTTACCACGCCGCTTTGTTTGACGCCTCTACATCCTACCACAAACAAAAATGAATACGACGCAGCCATGGGGCTGCTCTGACAGCCCACCGTTACCGCAATTTGCTTTCTACAACAATCTCAAAGCTAAAGCCGCACTCCCAAGCCTCAAAACCGTAAACAGTAGCGTCACGAGTGTGGGATTGTAGACTCTTTTAGGCGTGCCGTGGAATCCGACTCCTGCTTGACGCCCATTTGCTGCATCCAACAGCTGCATGGTCTTCAAAGATTGGCGCTTACTTCCTTCAAAATGCATATCTAGCTTGAAGCGGATAATTTCAGGTCAATTCTTAGAATCGCCTAGCTGTGTTTGCCTGTTCCTGCACCGGGTCAGTGATGCTGCTTCGTAAACTCTTGTTCAATAACTGCTCGTGTACATATCTGCTTGCACATTTCGTGTAAGCAATCCTTCAAGCTGAGCAGACAAAGTAGTGCTAAGACTTTGGAAAACGCTTCTCACATCGCTAGAAATATGGACTCCTTAAGCCGTTTTCACGCCTGGATAACTTTTACTCAGTTCAAATCAAATCTGTATTCTTGCTTTGCATTGCAGCTCGCGGTATGTGCATCATCTGCTGCAGCTGACACCTACAGCCTGCAAAATAGGTGTTCCGCTGAGAAACGTCTTATGCAGTTTTACAGTCTATATGACCTCTCTTTATTTATTAGCATTGTGATGCGTCCATGCGCCGAATCGATAAACATGTATTTTAGGCCGAGTCCACGCGCGCGCGTCATTCGACCACGAAGCAGTACTAAACAATAACAGGACTTGCGAGCATCAACATCAGATATCCACACAGAAGTAGACATGCCAACCTCGCAGACTGTATGCACTTAAGTTGCGCCTTTCCATTGTATGTCTAAGGGCGCGTTTGCAACACATTTGTGCAACTTCGTAGCCCCTGAAGCTCGTGGACATCGCCAACTGCAGGCTGCACTTTGAGCGGGCTGGGCGTTTGAGTGCGAATGCGAATGTGACTGGTCTGACTGCGTGCCTCTGGAACAGTTTCTTCAGTTGTGCCCCAGTCACACAGTCATATCCTGCTAGAATCCTTTTACGTCTGCCTGACATGCGGAAAGCACCTTCTGAGTCTCTCATACTGCGTGGACGTTTGATCGCACCATGGCCTACCTCGCAACACTGGAGGCAATGCGCGGTACCATTTTTAACACCAACTGAAAAAGGAAACGCAATTGATATGGTTAATCTTTCGAAAAATGCTACACGCTCCACGAACGTTGAACTGCTCTCTGACATCTGTCCGATTTTGTTGCATTTGTCCGAACAAGCTTTGCGACTCCCCTGCCGTGTTTGCCATTGCAGAGCCCTTCAGAACAAAACGACTCATTGGCAGGTTTTGCGACGTTCATGCCACGTGAGATTTACTGAGACGTTTTGCAGTGCTTCGACGCGTCCAATTTCAAATTGCCACAAATCGCCCTTCATTCTTCAAAATCAGCTCCTCCTGACACGTATGCAGAGCATCAACACAGGTTCCATATTAAACCCGGCCCTGTTTGTAAGTAAAACAGTATCAGGCTAAAAGAGGCTGACGCTAGCTCCTTCCGTTGAATTGCCTTTTCAAGGCGTTGAAAAGTCGTGGAGTTTGTAGTTTTAGTGGCTGGACAATCATGAACGACTGTGATGCCGCTCGGACTAATACATTTCAGGACACGCCTAAAAAACTGTTCTGGACAGTAGAAGTCTCTTGTTGGCTTGAAGATTCCTGCGTCAGTGTGCAGCATCGTTACAGGATTTGACTGAGAAAAGGGTATTTTTGCTCTTGTAGTGTACTGAATGAAGCATATAAGTACAACAAATCCAGCAGTGCAAAGCAAGTATGCTGCTAGCATATTTAGCGTTTCATACATGCATCAACTACACTCGGAACACTGGCTACGGTGTCTTCCTGTCCAATAGATTGACGCGTACGCTTTCCACCCTGAATACCACGGCCAGCCACTCAACATCCTGAGGAAGAGTGCGCTGAAAATGGCCTATGAAAATTCAATCACCAGTCTGCAATATGTTTCAAACAGTCTGTTCCTTTGCTACTAATCTACACGCTGCACAGTACAGTAGGCTATGATATACGCGGTGCTCGGTATTCATGGGGTGCAGAGCCTAGCAGCCCACCAGATACTTGTCACCAGAATGCATTGGGCATCTGCTGTACTCACAAATGCTCTAGAAACACTCAGAATCGTTCGAAAGTACTGGAAACGATGAAAGTGCTATTCTGGTGCTTCCAGTGCTCCAGAAATCGCCGACGCCTATGCGACAGGCATATTCTGTTCCGATCCCAATGCACTCGTGCCGGGGAGCATGCTCTATATTGCACGTCATTAATGTTTCTTTGAGTGTGCAAGAGCTTAAGCAATTTCCCATGGAAAATTTCGCTGCGTCCACCCCAGCGTCAAAGGCCTCGAATTGCCACTTTAAGCGCCTGCGCACAGGACTTGCGATTTCGCAGCAGTTTGTCAACAAGGACAAAGCACAAGACGCATAACTGTTTCTCGCACTGTCGTGACATGTCCTGTTGTGCCAGGGAACACGCATTGATTGGAGTTTTTTAGGGTTTTCTGCGGTAGGTTACACCAGTCACGCACAGAGTGTTAACAGTTCCGCATACCATAACAGCTCGAACAGCGTCGTGTTGCACCAGCCACGAAACTCTCTTTGTAATATCATCGCAAAAAATGTTCAGTCCCCGAAGCATACAGCACACACCTTCTGGAAGATCAGAAAGCGTGAACGATGCCTGTGAATCACCAAAGTGTCGACACAATTTATCCTCGTACTTGCCACGAAGGACTTCATCACACTTTCTGGGGCATCTTATGCGCATTATTGATTCGTTCGACTAATGTAGAGCCTGATTGTGTGGCCAGTAAAGACAGATGTGACTCACGAGCTGCACAATATTTCTCAAGCGAATAGCAGTGTGCCGAATAGTTGGAGTTTCTCCAAAACATATTAATTGTTCATGACGTGAAGAGTCGGCAACTGGAGATCGATGTAGGATGCCATTTGACAGATACATCGTCAATTTTTCTTCAAGCTCTCATGCACCAGTCAAGTAACGAAGTGTGTTGTTCCACACGGTATGCCTGGAAGCGTTCACTGCTTCGTATTGAACGTCAGCAATTCGTGGGCATGTTACGAGCAACACGGCTGCACACAGCGCAGTTTCTGGTATACGTCAGCCGTTACGGCAGATACTAAATGCGAGCAAGCAAAGCCATAACCTTTGAAGCTTAGAGTACCATCCTGCCATGCTTTGGAGTAGCTACGCTACTTGTGCCAAATCAAACAGGATACGACCCTACCATGTTCTGTGCGAATTCCGCCACCTGCGTCAGACTAAATGTAGTCCGACTAGTGCATGTATATATTCTAGCGAGGCTCATCACCAACGGCCAACACCGACAGGCTCCCATTTCTTTCAGCCCGCTGGTTCGCATGTGAACAGGTAATGTTGCATATCGTGAATACCATTTTGCCGCTAAAAACCTCCATGCGCATACGCCTATGCACTGCTTTGCTGGCCTACATTCTTTTAGTTGTACAGTTAAGCACCAGCCGAAACGTTTTGGTGCAGAGTAGCGTTTCTGTCGTTCGTCGAAACGTGCTTAACAGTCCAATCCACGCACCTACCAGTATTCGTTTGGGGCAATGGCGTTTTTGTGTAATGGCCACGTGGGGTGTACATTTGTTCCCTACGATAATTATTTGCAATGTTTGCAATGATTTTGGTGGTGCTCACCGAGCGTTTCATCAGGCTGTAATTATCGAGTACACAGGCATGCACAAACAGTCTTGGGCGTGGTGTAGCAAATTGCTTCGGTGGGAAATCACCTGCTTGTTCGCTTTATGGCACGCGCCTTGACTTAGTTGTTGCCTACTGTGGCGCTGCAAACTGACAATCTGAGCATCAATGCAATATGCGCCGGCGTTTGAGCTTCTGTTTTCACGCGCATTCTGAATATGCCTGAAGTAATGCGTCAGATGAACCATAAGGTTCATAATCTGCCTTTTTTTCCATTTTATCGTCCGCTGGAATTGTTACACTAAAGTTCGCATTGTGAAGAACACGATATGCCTTGCTGTTTTGATGCATTTTCAACGCAAATGTTAAAGTGCCATCTTAGGCGAAATATCAGCCAATGTAACGTTAAGGCAACGCTCTTAACACTGGAAAATGGAACGCTTAGATTCTTGTGCCAGTCTAGATTTACTTATGGAATAGATAATATTCACGTGTAGTTCTTTCACGTATGCGACGTACATTCTGAAAGTTCAAAATGCCTATCGCTTCGTTTTGTCTTGAAACGCACAAGGATTCATAATCAGGTAAGCTGGTGCTGAGTTTGAGGACAAACCGAGGATTTACAGCCAATCGGTTATGTGACTCTACTCACAATTTAACTAAGTATTAGGATCTCATCAAGCACATGCGACAGCAGGGCCTGTGCAAGCGCAGCATTGTTTTTATCCTACCAAGCCTAACCGTTGAGCAAGGTGCACTGGCGTATGACTGCTGAATAATGTGCGACTTGTTTGCACTCAACTATGAAAGGAAGCGCGCTTTTTCACTATGATAAAATCGCGTCCACGAAGGTGAAAAATAGATTCTGGTATTTCTCTAGTGACGCACGTGTATGGGCAACGACTCAAGAGGGAAAAGAAAGCTTATGAATTTTGCCCATTAGGGCATTGTTTTCGCCAGTTGGATCATCTGAAGTCGTAACCTCACGTTCTTTATTTTAATCCACGAAATAAGCTGCAGTAGGTTCAATGTAATGATTGAGGTCTTTTACTGCTTCACCTATGATTCATTTCCATCATGTCCAGCAGAGCTGCCAACAATACACAGGCCATGTTCAATTTGAAGCAGGGTTTCTTTGAAAAAACTTTCGTGATGGCCGCTCCCCAGTATTTAACACCGTGGATACGGCGATCGCTACAAGCGCGTTTTACACATCGTAGTAGGTGGCGTGCAAAAGGTAGGCTGCTATGCTAACTTCGTCCTATTCGTACCATTACGCAGGTACTTGTCCGCCATGGAAGACCGATAACAAGGGCCTTTGTTATCTATTTTCAGTTACTCATTTTATTTTATCCAATACTGCAAGGTACACACTTTCTGCGCGGATTATGAGCCCAATCAATTCCGTCTGCTCTGCTGACGCGCAACACCACCCACGAACGCAATTGTGATGCAAATGGCAAATGCATTCTTGAAAGCGGAGCACAATTGAATTCCGAAACTGTACGTATAAGATGCCTTTTACAATATAACGTTTTGGGGCGTGCCATTGGGACCCAAGAACAAAACACCATGCAGAGTTTGGAAAGCAATACGTATTCGCAAATAACCTCACATTTTCGGCCAGCTCTTTTTTCTGTACATAAAGTTTGAATTAAAAATTGCTGAAATAATGCGCGTCAAAATTAACATCACTGCAGGGGGAACATAATTCATGACTCCAGCAAAATGGTGGGAAGCTTTAAACGTGTCTTTGGCACTGGGTAACCCACGGCCTAAGTTTTGAATCAGCTTGCCATATTGTAAGATTGCATTTTCCCCATAGTATCATGAGCTAATAGGTTGAGAGAATAGAATAATACGCAAGTGAAACTGCAGTTCCAGAGTGCCCGCCTAAAAAAGCCATAAAGCAGACTTGCGTATGGTGACGTCCATGAAGGCAGCGGCTTGCCAAGATTACAAGGTCAAGGGCCATTTCAAGTGTGCACTAGACCCGAGGCCGTGTATAGCCTCTGAGAGATGCAGATTTCCCGCAGCCAAAGAAACATCATTTAAATTCACATATTCAACGAGAAGTGCCGGCCTAACCTTTTCGCAATCTCGTTCCTTTATAAAAGCAAAAAAATGCCTATGAGTTAGTTCAGTTGTCGAATCCCTTTGGGCGTATGCTACATGTAATGCTTTCCATCATCGCTTATGTCTTCCAGCTGACGCACACACTAGCAATTTATGCGAACTCAGAAGACGCATAGTGCCTATGAGAGCGATTCATGAAGCAATGAGAGTTCACGCGAAAAGGCGCAGCCCACCAAAAAGCATTAAGAACTGACCCCAGCGCATTTTAAACTCACGGTTGGGTTAGAGCACCACGGAAGTTAATCACCGGCTGTCCATGTTGAGACGATCAGGGGAGGCTTCCACTGCGAAAGCTAAGGTATTGGGCCGTTCAAAAACGCAAACATGGACAAATAGAGTCATCTAACAATTTTTTCCTGCAGAGGGATTTGTATTCTTCACACAAACAATCATTGGTAAATGCTCAGCTGCTTTAAGCGCCTAAGTTAGCTCACGTGCTGGCACCAGCATTTGACAATTATGTAAGACATTAGGGTTGCGTCTAGCAAATAAACAATGACACCATAAGGGCATCGTTTTGATGCTTATGATTTTCTCCTTGGGTTTTACAGCCAATGTGTGTCTACTGCCAGTTGATATTTCCTGGTGCACCATTGGCGAAGCCGAAGCAATCACTGACTGCACAACGGCGCCTCTGGCACAGGCCAGTGATGCGCTGTACAAAAGGCTCGTTTTGTCTTCAGCTCGCGAATATGTGCCTACGGCAGTGAATAGAATGAAACTGGGAGTGCTTAGGAAGATTTTAATAGAACAAATGGTGACAGCGATGCATGCAATATTCAATAGTACCAGTAAGAGCCTAAAATGTTTGAGAATATATTTATCAAAAGGAATTTTTTCTTTTGCAGTTAGGTGCGTACACATGCGAGCAAAATTATGGTTGAGTTATCTATTCACCTGGGACTACACGCTTATGGGACGAGTCGTATGGCGCACTTCCTGCTCATGTAAGCAGTTTTCTTCGATTCCTTTATCGCGCTCTGAAATGACTGAGTTATCTGAGCGAATCTGCGGCACAGCCAAGTATATCAACCTGCCTCTTCTGGAAGAGTAGCTATACTGTCTTCCAGATGGCGCAAAGTGGATAACGCCTAGCTAGCAGTTGTGTAAGCCTGCTGGATAGCGAAGTTACAGCAAAACAAAATCGACTCGAACACGATCAGCACACTGGACCTGTGAAGGAGAAAGCTGAAAAATGTGGTCGTGAGCCAACGTCTTCAAAGACTGCAATAGATGGGGGACCCTGTCTGTGTGAACCAAAGCGCGTGACTAAACAATAAATGCAGCACGACTAGCCAATTAGCGTGCTTCAATTGGCAGTACAGCGATACGGTAGCGCTACAGTGCCAGATCTATTGACTTTTGGTATGCATTCAAGCAACACCAACACGACGGTCAGCATGGACTGCCATCGCGTCTCCAGTTGCTGGATGCGTCAGAGCTCGATTGTGATCTTGCATGCGTGACGTACATCCTGAGAGCGCAGAGGCTCGGTAAAGCTCGCTGCCTAGTGTGGACGCATTCAGTGGCGTTTATTGCTGCAATAGTTGCTTTTGTCGGCGAGTGCCCTCTCTACTGTTCTAATTTTGGCGTCATTTCGCGGCATAAGTTTTGTGCCAATGTGCCAACAAGTGCCACACAGGCGCTCAGACTCTTGGCGAAGCCACAATTCAAGACGCCAGCTAGTTAAAGGTTTAAGATGGAATTTATCCGTCCCGTTTGCGTTGTGTAAAACTTACCGCATTATAGTTAAAACACGGATACAGGGGCAACAGCATACAATGGAGCTTTCTGTATATCTCAAATACTTGCAGGTCACCCCTCAATCTACTTTTACATAGTGCAGTACACTGGCAATTGAAGGCGCGTCTGCTGTGTTACCGTCTGCTGTGCTCGTTTAATGCGCATGACAGTTTTCAATATTCCGTCGACCGTACTAACTTATGTGTCAGTCATTCTTTCCCACTGTCTTCTTGGTTATGAGCAGTTGCAGCGACAGAAGTTGGCCTAAGCGAGTTGTCATGTATCTAGGATCCCAAGGTGCCGCGCAAGAAAGACATAACAAGAAGATATGCCATGTCACCAAAATCCTGCAGCCCTTCTCATGATGTTTCCCAGCTGGAACGAGGAATATGCTTGATACAGAAAATGTATTTCTGTATGCGTTTTTGCTCATAGGTTATCGCCTCCACTATCACGTTAGTCAGACCAGACAGGTCGTATGGAAAAAACAGTTGTTGCAACGTTGCTAGACAAACTATTGAGCAAGCGCGCACAAATGTGGCATTGACACTTCGAAATTGTAAGTGGTGCGTCTGCCAGCTCAGTTGTTCCTGGTACCAGTGACCTTAGCACATCAGCGTCCGTGGGACGCAGACGCACTCGCTGGCATGAATCACGAAGTAATGCTAGAGCTGATCGTGATCCAAGTTGCATAGGCGCGGTTGTCACATCCAGGCTTTTCTGCACTGGGGGTTTAGCTAGACTAGTTAAAATAATTTATATACTGCGTTTTCGACATACACAGAAAACTCAGTTTTCTCATGACGCTCATTTGGAGCTTATTCTCGATAAAAATAGTGGGGACCAAAAAAACCGCAGAATCAGTACCAGTGCCATAGAAACAGTACCAATGCCAAATACTTAAACGCTTAGACAAAGCCAAAAAAATGAGAGAATTCATGGATAGTACGGATAAGTCGTCTAGACCGCGTCGGTCTCTATGTTTCAAAAACACACATTGCAACCAACGCAAAAGAAGAAATTCCTAAACGATGAGCAGCCCACTATGAAGGGCCATCGCTCAGCATGCGTTTTTCGCTACTCTTCAGTGTGACTAATTATCATTAGCAGCGTTACAAAAGTAAGCCTCACATTCTGATATTAAGAGCTGGATTCCCGATAGAACGGTAATTCTGCTGGTGACTCTCTTCAATGGCTCTTTATCGTCAGCTTTCCCAACTTTTCGGTTGTGTGTTTTACTTAGCTGGCGCAAAAAACATGTATGCATGTATGTATGTAGATGTTCTACACACAGACACTAGCAATTTCGTCCGCCAAGCCTGCGTTAGCTTACTGGATAGCAAGCCTTGCCATTTGCTCACTCGTGCACGATAAGCCAGCATCTTCTGCGGGCAAGCCAGCCGATGAAGAGCGGACAACGCAAATCGCTGAATCATAGGTGGCAAACGAAAGTTTGCCTGCTAGCGCGATCGCGGTAGCTATGTGATTGTGGATGTATGCTGGTCACTTGGAAGAAGCAAGTCTCAATCGACAGCTGCAGCTGTATCTTGTGTCTACAAAACGTATGCTAGATTATTGGAGATATTAGTTCGTCGTACATAAAACCTCTGGCGAACAAATACACATGCAAGACAGCAGCAAGGTTGTTTATAGCAGCAGACGTGATTTACAGAGGTTGCCGAGTGGTACAAGTATCCCCATGCCACAGCTCCGCGTCTTGTTATTCCTGTACTACGGGCGAAGCAGCTATATTTTCAGCCTTCAGTTATTACTTGTAAAGTGTACTGGGCTATGACTGCTGTATTTTTGTCTTCACTTTATTTCGTCGTGGCCCGATGTGTTTGACCAAACATACTCGCTGCAAGAGAAGTGAACCCTCGAAAGCAGTCCAGTGCCATCAAAAGACAGCCACTCTCGAAATCACATGTGCAACAAGCGGGGCTGCAGAACTCAGAAATGTTCAGCAGCATACGCCGCGCAGTAAATTATATACATTTATGCGCTTGCCATTATTTACAGCATGACGCGGGAGCGTGCGCTTCATGGTGAACTCGACGCAAGAAAGCGTAAACAGCCAAGGCTTCTTGATGAGTGAAAAGCTCTCATAACGCACTGGAAACGGCATCCTGCACAACGAATGCCGGCCCATGAAATTCGAATTTTCTCTTCAGAGCACGAAAGCGCCTTAATAGTCTTATCTGAACTCCTGTGTGTAGGCAAATGCCGCACATGTACTTGCATACTGTACCACAATAAACGCTTTCGAGCTAACCTCTTGTGACAGTAGCGAATGCTGCTGTCTCCTGAATGCCAACACGATTCGTCACACTTACTATCTGGCAGCTCACGTCTTTGCTTTTGTGGAATGCGTCTCAAGCGTCAGCACAGCATACATCCGACTCATCATAAAGCATTTGCAAACGTACATTAAATCGTCGACAAGCCTATAATGCAATGCACAGAGAGGAGCTTTGCAAGTGTCAAAAATCCGTGATCAGCCTGTTGTGTGCACGTCAACGATGAGCTGCCCCTATGACGTTAAAATCCCTGACAAATCAAAATGACTCCAGCTAAATACAATTATGTTCCGTTTCCCCATATGCCTGTACTGGTGAGCATGAACATCCTAGCAGGATGTTCCAGCGCACACGCCTGTGCGTGCAGTAGCACTGGCTTAAATGAAGATCTTTGGCATACGTCCTGCAGGTGCGGGTTCCATACCTTCTGGTGGCTCTTCATGCTGGGAAGCAAAAAGGTAAGTTCATTGAACGGATACCGGTCATACTGCACTAAAGGCAGAATTACCGTGTCTAAGCACCCCTCTTGAATGTGAAACGAGTCGATATGAGAAACTCGCTTTTATGAAGCAGCAAACGCGAGGCGTGTCCAGAAATCTAGCAAGATGGCCAAATACCCCAGTGCTCTTATTATTGTCTATTGCCTCGTGAAATGTGTGTGCAATAGTTTGTAGGTGACTTCCCGCAGGGTGTCCAAAAAAATGAGAAACATACTTTGAAGACAATAAACGAAACACAAACGAACGCGGGCCGCGCCGCAGTCAAACAGTGCATTTTCAGTTTGGTGACTACTAAGACACACATCCTTTGAGTTCAAGAAGCGCTGGCGATGGCGGCCCTCGGGTTCCTAGCTTGACTTGTTTGGTCTTCCTACTGTCCTGAAAATTCGAGTTTACTTTTCCTAACCGCCAACGCATTACACGTTCTTTCCAGTTATTCTCAAATGTGCATTGTCAGATGATTTCAGGGCTTCCACCGGTAAAATCGAAACAGCGATCGTCCCCGTATTCAGGGTTAATGCAATATGATTCTGCCGATGCTCAACGATGCATCGCCAAATACTTGACTAGCTTGTACAAATCTACTCCAACTTTAGAATGCGACAGTCGGAAGGTGCGCGGCGTCTCTGGCTATTACACACATACCAGACTCACTACGAACTTCATATGCATAAGTGGCTCCGCATTGTCGCATTCACCGGTGCCACGATAGACGTACAATCTGGAACATATGCGCAATTGTTCCCGAAAGCTTTTTGTTGAGCCAGGCGGAACATCAATTACAAAGACACAGCTGATTGCCGTATTCAAAGCTGTGACAGATATGTGAGCCATGTTCGCTAGATCTGCAAGGTTCACTTATGAATTGTGGAAATGGTTCAGAGAGCATAGTCCACTTTGGTGAACTCAGGCACGTACAACAAAGAGCCCGCGCTACATCATGGTTTTCAGGCAACGTAAATCACTAAAATCAAGGCGAAAGATCAATCCAAGTGCTTGTTCTCTAAAGGTACTGAAGGAATAATGATTACACTTGCATGGTTATGCACACATCGTCGGCGGCGCCAAGCACCCATGGCATAAAGGTAATCGCTACACGCATCTGCAGTACAATGTCGCACTCCCTGGTAGGTGCATTAGCTAACGAGGCTCTATGCTGGTGCACGCCTGCAAGCGAAGCATATCTAAATTGTACGCTCGACGCCAAGGCTTCTGGAAAAAACCACTAGCTAAGAGAAGATATGTTAATGCCACCATGTGTTGCATCCATCGAACAGCAAGGGGAATAGGGCAGATTATCATATTGATGAATCATCGTAGACGTCTGGATTGAATGCGATGCATATAGCTTTTAACAGAGCCACTATTATTCATATTTCACAACGCACAGACATGCAATCTCTGAACAATTAAGAATGTTGGCACATTGTCTTCTGCATAGTGCCATCCAACGTCTTTGACACACGTCCTGCGGTATCAACAGCCTCTTGCATTGCTTTATTCTCATACGAGCTGCTGCACTGACGGTTTGCAGTGTTACTCTGAGGAAATTGATCGTTTGATCAACCTGGACCCGCCAAGCCGGGCACGCTTTGAGGCAGTTAACCGCTGGTCAACATGTAAAATTTGTCCTTTCAATGTTCCATAAATATATCGGCATTGCTAGCTTGATGCCCAACATAGGCGGCAAAATCATCCTGCTCGCAGAAGTTACAAAAAGGGAAGCTCACATTCACCGCAAAAAACGGTCAACGACAAACTGGAAAAAATCCGAGTTCACACACCAGCGCGATGCGCAGCAAATTCAGACTGGCTGCACGTGTCTGCAACACTGATGAACATATCATAAGGTGATTTTGGTGCCAGACTGCTCGAAGCTTTGTCCAGTTGATTGACCGCGCGCACCATCTGTCACCAAGAGGCATGGCAAGCTCCTTCAAATAAAGGAATACAGCTGTGATATTAATTGTGCAGTCACGTTTAATGTATGCAATTTGAGCCATGGCGTCCTGTCTTTGTACGGATGTTGGACAAAGCACTACATTGTGCACTAAATCAATCACGCATATTGCATCCAAATGCCCAGCAAAGTATTGCACGTGCTTTACTGCTGAGTCGATCATCGATTTTGAAGATCTTCTCCCTTCACAATGGATCTGACATCAAATATTCACTATTATTAGCAGCTACTACTTCCAAACACACGCAAAATGCAGTCCACATATCAAAACCATATTTGCAGCTTCTTGTTCTAAGGTACCAAAATGTGAAATTGAACAGGAGATACCCAGGTCTCTTAGGAATTGCTCATCTACGAGCGCAATGTGGCGCATAGGGCTCACCCCCTGTCAATATAGAGGGCATTATTTAGGTAGTTTATGTTCAAATACCGGGTCGCTTGCACGGCTGTGCTTCAAACTACGAAACGCTTACGTCCCTTTTTTGTAGTTCCCATCTTCTTCATGCCAAAGCCACAAACGATGTGACTGCAGGTGCAGCAGCTTTCTAGTCTGCTGCATTATATAAATGCTTTTCACAGCTCTATTCCACGCATCTTTTTTAACATCTTGCAAAATATGCGTCACCACATTACGTCACTCCACTCCGTGTTTCGCTCGCCTCGTTGATGGTCTCACGCGAAACGCTGTGAGAGCAAAGCGTCATTTTTTCAAACAAAACTACAAGTTTAGTCACTGGCACTGGCTTGGTGTAGCAAAAAAGGTAGAGGCAAGTCCATACACACGGTTCACTGCAGGGTTTTGTATAGACTGTAAATGGTCCTGGTATGATGCGGCGCACTTCCTACTAGCAAAAAGCTGCTGACGTGACATCCGAACGTGTAGCAGAGTCACTCACACACATGAGCATGAAAAAGAACACATTCTCCTATAGAATGCTGTTGAAACTGCTTCATGCTGTTCTGAAAAGGCCTTGACTTCTCATTCGCAAGCGCTGATGTGGAGTGTTGATCTGGATTCGCCACGTACATAGAGCAACACGCGCTTGCTACAGTGCGTTCTTATCCCATCATGAAGTCGCTGTGTTTCTTTTTGCATGATTAAACAGACTTTCTGCAGAGGCATCACTACCGGTTCCAGCATAGTCTGCCATCATCACGAGACCCATCAAAATTCTAGGTGCACCGCAGTCTGACAATACATTTCGTTGAGGGTAAGCTTTCAAAGAAGATGTTAAGGGTGAAGAACCGTTTTAACCACAAAGCGCTTCGCTGCGCACTCACATGGGGCGAACTTCAGGTGCTGTTTCCAGAAATTAAACTGAGGCTTATTTGGTACCTAGGCATGCACTACGAATTTTCGATTATGCATTCTGTTTCTTGAGTCTTCAACACACGTTCTGTGCAAATAATTGTCTGTGTCACTGTAGACAAATTGAAACCGCGATTGGTAGATAATGCACATGTGTGCAACCACGGATGTCATGTTTGTTCAAAAGTAGCCTCTTTCCCTGTATCCAAATAAGGCCATAAGCTTGCAAATCAGGATGCGCGGCAGATCTATGCAAGATGTATCGCATATTCCAAGTACCGCAGCTGCTTTTCCCCTACACCAAAAGCAAGTTATTGCAAACTTTCACGTTGATTCTGTAATACTGGAAGTGTGTGGATCATTTTGATAATGGGAAATGCGTTCAAGATGCGTAGCGTCTATTAAACGGCTTTCCAGGCTAGGAAATGCACACTTTTCTATAAAGTTCAGCATATAATATATGTACGAATAATTTAAACACTGCGTGGCGCCACCTTGTTGTACAGTCGATAGCCAGTTAGCTACAACAAATCGTCAGCGCACATACTGAGTCTCCAGCCAAACACTTTGCCAGCATATGCATTGACCTGCAGCATTGGTTTGAAAAAAAGCCTTCATTTAATAGCTCCAGTTTGTGCAATTGGTGCGGTCTACACCTATAAGCTCCTGCCCTAAAACGCAGGTGATCCGATCATCACAACAAATATCTCTTAGGATTCCACCCGCCTCAAACCACGTACGATCTGAGCAAACCAGCGATGGAGCATACTGAACAAGCTACTCTACATATTTACAAGCACGCGTCCTGTTATTTTATTCAAGCATGCGCCGAATCAAAGTGTGCCTACTACTACTGACGCGTAAGAGGAGGGCAGCGGTCACTCTGTCTAAAGTTTCATGCAGTGAATCGCGTTTTTAGCCGTGTGCAACTTGGAATTTTAGACTACCTGGAAGGACACCTCTGGCAATAGTGCAGTGAGAAGATGACGCTTTCATGTCTCATGATTGGTAGACTTTGAACTGTGGCAACTAACTGTGGCAACTGCTAAATCTGACGCTCATCGGTGCAGCACACAATGATGTTGCAGTTCTGTGACCGCCCAACACAAAGGCATTCACCATTATAACAAACTGTACTGCAAGGCCCTTTTCGCAAGTACTCTGTGTTGAAATGTCTCAAGCAAAAACAAGTAGAGCTCAAGAATCGCGAGGCCTTCGAATGACCTGGCCTGCAGCTCGTGCCCTAAGTTTGCAAAAATTTAGTGTTACCCACTGACTATCAATAAATTCACCTCGGTTCTTTCGGCAGCTACAGATGAAGCAACATACCGAGTTCCATGTTCGTTTTTCGCAAATTCCTATATGTTTACAATTTCCAAGCAAGTAGAAAATTCTGCCCTTCCAAGCAGATATATGTGCCCAACCTGGCGTCAAAGAGTATGCAAAAGCCAACGCCAAAGAAAAAAACGAGCATTATTAACAGCACGTAAGTAGACAATCTAAAAAAAGTGCACCATTTTATCGCGCCCTTGACGCACGTTCTACAGAGGAAATTTCGCACTCTCGGCTCTTGAACATGTGCAAAGACTACACCAACTAAGCAAGAAACTTCTTTTACAAGCCGAAGATCTTGCAGAGTTTGCTGTAGAAAATTACAAGGAGCTGTTAAGTCATGTATTGCTCACAGCTTGAAACGGTTTAGAAGATCAAGACACGAACACACGGTAAGAAGGTCAGATTCTCAGTGTCGCTATGACAGAACGTCAGGACTAGAAAATGTACAAAAGTCTTGCATAGTAAGTGTTCCTGCAGTAAATCTAGGCCAGAGCTGGATTCCCCTGAAATATCACGCATGCTGCGATGAGAATCTACAGAGTAAAAACAGCGTTGCATTCCTAAAGTGGTTAGACCGGAGATGTAATGGCAGTGGAAGTAACTGCCTTCTTGCCTCCACTGCAAGAAAATAAAAGCCAGCAGGCAACCCGTGTGCCATTCCATTGCAAATTGTAGCATACTGGTTTGCAGGTTTACCCACAAGCTACAGATTCGGCAGAGGACCATTTTTTGTTTGTCGACAGCATAACGGTCACGAACAGTTCCACATTAGAAGGACGCCCGCAACGATAAAGAAGAGATTAAATAGTCTGTTTGTTGAACGAGGTTACGTTTAGCCCTTCAGACGGAGCTTTTTGACTCACTGAACACATTTCTAGCCAGCTTAAAAATCCGGCATAACTGCTCGACGTGCATTTCATTTGCCGATGTGCTGCTTGTAAGCTTGTAAATCGTGCAGCGTACATCCTGTAACAAACATTGAACCTAGTCTCACTTCTACGCTTGCGCGCCACGAGATTTGCAGTATAACGTAACATGGCAGCCATAACAGAATGGTCATTTTCCAAGGGCAGCAGATAATGCCCATGGACAATGCATGCTTCCACTGCAGTTAGGAGAGCCGGCCATGCACGATTGCACCGATGCAGTAAATGCAAAGATTAGTTTCGCGTCAAAACACGGTCCTCCTGTGGAACAAAACTGGAAACTTTGAAAATTATACGCACAATACTGGAACATAATTGCTCTCCGGCATGTGCAATGCGATCGGACGCATCTTTTAAATAAGAAAATTCCAGAAACGCAGCTGCATACCCGATTTTCCTCCCACGGCTTCTAAGAATGCATCAACAAGTGTACTGCTACTCACAGCGACACATTCCTGCTCGCAAGGGCTTCCCCCGCAGGGCAAACCAATTTTTCAACCTTTGCGCATTCATCTGGGGAATCACCAACACTGCACCTTTATTGAGTCCCTGTTTGTCCATGTCACATAGCTAGCATGCTTGTTGTTTTCAGTGTTATTCCTAGTGCATTCACATCTTGCGTAGCGTTGCGGCGTTTGAGTCCGATTAGACGCGACGGCCCGTAGAACACTTAGGGCCAGACTCAAAGAATGCAACTTACTTCTTTACCCTGTTTTGGCGAAAATGCTGACAAGGATATAGCTAGTCGCCGTCATTTCAAATCATGTAGTGCTCTGTTGAGGACCCTCCAGACAAGAAGCATACATGGTGAAGTACTGGGCAAGTAACTCCAGTCTATAAGCTAGAGAGTGCACATGCTTCTTGAGAATGGATAATGACTCCAGGAGGGTAACGAAAGCTTAGACGGACTGAGTAGTGGCAAACGTGCTTAAGATTACGGACATGGAGAGCTTTCATAGCTCTCTCTGACATACTAAGGCGCTGCTTTCACGCAACTGTTTAGTTAAGGACGTCACGGACTATCTGACAGTGAATGCAAATGCTGAAAGGGAATACGCACTTTTCTAGGTTGGCCGGACGTCCGACGCCTGCGGCGCGAGATCACTACACATCCAGTCAAGAGATCATTATGTGTCAAGATTCGAAGGTGAATGGCGCAACCCCAGCACAAGAACCACACGGCTCTCCAGGCTAAGCGCAATGCCTTTCTGATATTTCGCTAAAGGTGGAGAGGAGTACAGGAATCGAAGTGGTCTGCGCTGCAAGATAACACAAACTCGCATTGGGCATTGGGCTGGGGTCTTGACACAAGGGCATGCAGCTGCAAGAAACTAGTGTCTTTACCACTGAAACGCATCTACGAAGTGTTGAGTACTTTAACTGCTGTCTACACTGCCATGGATCGCGCAATTTGCCAGGCAGACATACTTCACCACACACACGTTTTCTCTCGACTCGATAGGCCAAGTGAATGTTGTGAAACTTTAATTCTTCGCTTGCAATGATTTGCTTGTAGTGAATTCGCAGTTCATGTCTCACGTCGCCCCAGTGAGCGGCCCAAATTCATAGCGAACTTCGACGTTTTGGATGTGAAGCAACTGGGACGTCGGCGTCCATGCTAAGTTATCGTCGATTGTAGCCCTTTTGGTGCGTTGTTGCAACACAGTTGGGCCGAGAAATCAGTGTATGAACTCTACAGATATCGCCTGAAAAACCCACACTGCACACAAACTCTGGAACCCGAGCTCGTGTCACGCTGTCTATCGCCTTTTAATTCGCATGGAATACGATCACAGCTACCGCATCCTGAGCGTCAAACGCGATGACGTCACCACTTTAAGGCTGCAACGCACATGCATACATTGCAGTTCTGCGTGCAAAAATCTCTACTCCAACTGTATCAAGAATGCAGCATTTGTTGCATCGAGTAGCTTCAACCGCATTCGCGCATTCTATGGGACAGACGGCATGCGGCCGCAGCATGCGCGGTCCGCCAGCGTCCACTGTATTTGCCGACATTTGCATACTAGTCAATCACGTAGTGTTCTTCCCATCATAAAATATGAACTTCTAGGAGTACGGAGCCCACTAGAAGGAAT
>NW_013654409.1:0-5000 GCF_000499385.1 Eimeria necatrix
TAAAATCAATAATAATCAAATATACATTTATTAAAAATGTTAAAAGATATTTATTTCAAATTGTAGGCTTGCATGCGCATGCAACTCGTACACATAAATATTCGTTTGCATATTTGTAAAAGTATTAAATCATTTTTTAAATAAATATATTTCAAAAGATTCGAATATTATTTAAACTTGTCTAAAAGATCAAAAGCATTATTAAATCCCGAAATGAATTAAAAAAGTATTTTCAAAAATGCAAAAAATGAAAATTTGAATTCATCTGGTTTCCGCGTATTGGGGTGTACATACACCTGGGAGCCAGTGCCTGTTTTCCAGATTTTCTCTATAGGCCCAAAAGTTCATTTAGAAATACTTTTTATTGCTTTTAAAAGCCATTAGTGATTAAATAAATATATTCTAAAATATATTTATTTATTTGGGAGTAAACATGCAAAAACGTGCACTAAAATGCGCATAATATTCACATTTAAATGCATATTTGCATAAGTACTTCCGCTTATGCATGCATGTTAACTTATAAACATAAATAAACAAAATACTATTTGCATGTCTGCACAAATTGAAATATAAATAAATAAAATGCTACTTGCATATCCACATATATGAAAATAAAAATAAGTAAATACTTTTGAAATATATTTGTATTTTCATATCTGACTTTACATATGCGCCATGTTTACTCAAGTGTATATACATCCAACATTCAAACACACAAATTAATTAAAATATATAAATTATTTTAAAATATAAGTAATTAAAAGGGTACAAAACATGAAATAGAGAAAAGGTTCAAAATATACTTCATGTACATATGTTTATATGCATAAACATGAATTGGAATTGTGTACAGTTATATGTGCAGCTGCATGCACATAAACAAAACAGCTAAATTTTGCACAAATTACAGAAAAAGCAACTTTATTGAGTATTATATTTGAAAATAAAATATAAATTGTTTTAAAATTTGCATTTAAGCGGCGAAAAAGCGCAAAAAGCCGCAAAATGCATGCAAATGCGGTGTACGTACACCCCAGCAACGAGGTGTACGTACACCTCGTTGTTGTGTATGCACCTAGGAGGTGTACATACACCGGAATCCAAATTTAAATCAATTAAAAGAAAAAAGTCCAAATGAATTATTTTTAATTTTCGACAAAAAGAAATGTTTCTATTTGATAATCGAGTGCGCAAAAGGAGCTGGATGCGCAAGCAATCCATGCATGCAAGTGAATATCTACAACTGCTGCTGCTGCTGCTGCTGCTTCTGCTGCTGCTGCTGCTGCTGCTGCTGCTGCTGCTGCTGCTGCTGCTGCTGCTGACGGCCTAGTGCACACTAGCCTTTGCTTGTCGGCGAAAGACACATGGTGCCGATTGTAAGGGACACAACAGCAGCAGCTGCTGCCCCTGCTCCTACGCTTGCTGCTGCTGCTGCTGCTGCTGCTGCTGCAACATGTGCTGCTCTCTCTGCTGCGCGTTCTGGCGCTGTTGCTGCGGGTGTTGCTGCTTCTGCTGCTGTTGCACGTGCTGCTGGTGTTGCCTCTACTTCTGCTGCTCTTGCTTCTACTTCTGCTGCTGCATCTGCTTCTGCTGCTGCACATTTTGCTGCAGCATGGATGCAGCATGCATAGCAACGGACTCACGTCTGCAGCAGCAGCCGCAGCAGCAGCCGCAGCAGCAGCAGCAGCAGCGGCAGCAGCAGCAACTCTATCAGCAGCTCCAAGAGCAAAACTTACTTATATATTTATACCCTCTATGCATCTGTCTACAGTGCAGTGGCTGCAGCAAAAATCTGCGCAGCACTGGAGCAGCAGCAGCTGCTGCAGCAGAAGCAGCTGCAGGAGCAGCAGCTGCTGCTGCAGCCTGCGGCGGTGCTGCTGCTGCTATCGGGGGGAAGGCTGGGGCTTGCTTTGGCAGCAGCAGCTTTTGCACCAGTAGCAGGAGTTTTAGTGGCAGCTGGTGCAGCAGCAGCAGCAGCAGCAGCAGACTCTACAGCAGCAGCAGCTGTCTCAGCAGTTGCAGCGATGCCAGTCCAGCAGCAGCAACGTGAGGCGCAGCAGCAAGTGTTGCTGCTGCAGCAACGCCGGTATAGCAGCAAAAGCAGCTTCTATAGTGTCAGGATAAGCTATTGTATCCATTGCAGCAGCAGCAGCAGCAGCAGCAGCAATGGCAGCAGCAGTGGCAGCAGGCGAGGCAGCAGCAACTCAGCCGAAGAGTTGTGACAGCAGCAGCAGCAGCAGCAGCACGTCCAGCAGCCACAGCTGCTGCGCGGAGAAAAGAAGCAGCAAGAACAGCAGCAGGAGTATTAAAAGTAGCAGCAGCAGCAGCAGCAGCAGCAGCAGCAGCAGTTGGTGCTGCTGCTGGCGTGCAGCCGCAGCGCGTTGGCGCTGAGGTGACCTGCGCAGACAGCCGCGGAAAAGAAGAGAGCTTTCGGAAAAAAAGAAAAAAATAAAAATAAAAATAAAAATAAAAATAAAAAATGAAATAAAAAGGGAAAGAAGCGAAGGACTGCAGCAAGAGCTGCTGCGTGGCGCGTGGCAGATCTCGTAGAGTCACTTACCAGCAGCAACAGCGGTTTGCTGCTGCTGCTGCTGCTGTTACTGGCGCTGCTGCTGCTGCTGCTGCAGCGCAGCAGCAACGGCCCTTTGCGCGGCGCGACTGCTGCGACTAGAAAGCGGAGAGCCGAATTAACTAAGAGTGAGCGCTGCAGCAGCTGCTAGTGGAGAGGCGCCCCAGAGACACCGCAGCAAAGCCACAAATGCCTTTTATTTGTTTTTTAAAGTGTTGAGTTTAATTGCAACTCAAAAAAAGACGAAAATAAAAAGAAAAGGAGAAAAGGAGGAAAAAAGGAGGGTGGTGGGACGCGGCGTCGGCAGGCGCGGGGAGAGGGGTCGCCGCTGCTGCGGCTGCTGCTGCTGCTGCTGCTGCTGCTGCTGCTGCTGCTGCAGCGCGCGCTCGAGCACATTTTTGTGTTTGCAGCTTCTTCATTTGTCTATTTATTTCTAAGGCGTTGCGAATTAACCTACAAACCCACAGCAGCAGCTCCCTAGCCTCTGGCTGGCCTTCAGCAGCAGCTCCTCACTGGCTCGGCCAAGTTTGCTGCAGTGCTGCACACCCTGCCTTTTCTTTATTTCTTTTTCGTTTTCAGTTATTATTCACGCAATCTTATCTTTTCAGGCTGCGCCGCGGCGGGCAGCAGCGACGGTTCCCCGCAGCAGCAGCAGCAGCAGCAGCAGCTGCTGCTGCAGCCGCAGCAGCAGCAGCAGCGCCACAGGGAGTCCCCTGGCCGCCTGTTTTCGCTCCTGCTGTCTTTTCAGGTCCCACCCATCTTCAGAAGTCTCTTCTTGGCAGTTTCTGCGGTGTCTAGGCGCCGCAGCGACACTGACAGCAGCAGCAGCAGCAGCAGCAGCGGCAGCAGCAGCAGCAGCAGCAGCAGCAGCAGCGGGAGCAGCAGCAACTGGCCCTTGTCTCCCCTTCCCTCCCCGCGCAGCAGCAGCCGCGGCGGTTCCCCCGCGCCTTGTCCCCCGCAGCCCCGGCGGGGCCGGCGCTGCCCAGCAGCCCCAGCAGCAGCAGCAGCAGCAGCAGCAGCAGCAGCAGCAGCAGCAGCAGCAATGCCAGTGGCGGGACGAACAGCGGGGCCAGCTGCTGCTGCAGCAGCAGCAGCGGCAGCAGCAACAGCATATTGTGCCCCTCAGCACTGGCTGACTTGTTATGTGTTTATTTATTGGCTTTGGGGTTAACGAACAGTCCCCCGACAGCTAGCCAGCTAGCTAGCCAGCTAGCCAGCCAGCTAGCCAGCCAGCTAGCCAGCTAGCTAGCCAGCCAGCTAGCTAGCCAGCTAGCTAGCTAGCCAGCTAGCGAGGCGGCGGAGTGGCTCTAGAATGGCGTTGGTCGCAGAGAGGCTAGCAATGTGGCTAGCTGACTGGCTGGCTAGCTAGCTAGCGATTGAAGAGCTAGCTAGCCACGGACTCTCTTGGCTAGCTAGCCAGGCGGCTAGCTAGCCAGGTGGCTAGCTGCCTGGCTAGCTGCCTGGCTAGCTGCGTAGGGGGATGGCGAAGGCGTGGAGCTTCCTGCCCGTGCGGCTGGTGGCCGTGGCTAGCTAGCTAGCTAGCTAGCCAGCTAGCTAGCCAGCCAGCTAGCTAGCTAGCTAGCTAGCTAGCCACCGCCTCAGGGATCTATGTGTAGCGATCTTGTCTTTCGGTGCTGCTGCTGTGAACAGCAGCGCCAGCCGGGGCAGCCAGTTGGCTGTATCTTCTGTGGGGCGGCGCGGGGTGTACGTACACCTCAGAAGCTGAGGTGTATGTACACCTCAGAAGCTGGGGTGTATGTACACCGCAGCAGCTGAGGTGTCTGTACACCGCAGCAGCTGAGGTGTCCGTACACCGCAGCAGCTGAGGTGTCTGTACACCGCAGCAGCTGAGGTGTCTGTACACCGCAGCAGCTGAGGTGTCTGTACACTGCAGCAGCTGAGGTGTACAGACACTCGAAGTGCCCCTCGCGGTGTCTGCGCGCCGCTTCAGCTGTCTGTACACCCCGAGGTGTACAGACACCCCGAGGTGTACAGACACCTCAAGGAGTCTTGGCATCTCGAGGTGTCTGTACACCCCGAGGTGTCTGTACACCTCAAGGTGTCTGTACACCTCAAGGAGTCTTGGCATCTTGAGGTGTCTTGGCATCTTGAGGTGTCTGTACACCTCAAGGAGTCTTGGCATCTTGAGGTGTCTGTACACCTCAAGGAGTCTTGGCATCTTGAGGTGTCTGTACACCTGGAGGAGTCTTGGCATCTTGAGGTGTCTGTACACCTGGAGGAGTCTTGGCATCTCGAGGTGTCTGTACAGCTTGGGGTGTCTGTACAGCCGAAGCTTGAGGTGTCTGTACACCTCGCGGGGCGGAGGCAGCTGCCTGTACACCTCAAGTTGCGGGGTGTCTGTACACCTCAAAGCCGAGGTGTCTGTACACCTCAAATCGCGGGTGTCTGTACACCTCAAAGCCGGGTG
>NW_013654409.1:10000-22500 GCF_000499385.1 Eimeria necatrix
GCAGCTGCAGCTTGAGAGGGGCCGCGCCGCAGTTCCTCGTAAACCCTAAACCCTAAACCCTAAACCCTAGACCCTTAACTCTAGAAGCATCTGCAACGTGAGAGGAGCTGCGCCTCAGGCCTTCGCAATTCCTAAACCCTAAACCCTAAACCTCAAACCCTAAACCCTAAACCCTAGGAGGAAGCAGGGAGCAGTAAGGAGCAGCAGCAAAACGCAAACCCTCAAAACCCTAAACCCTAAAAGTATTTTAAAATACTTTCCAGATCTTCTCTTGTCCTTGCAGACAGAAGAATTCGTAGATGAGTTTCTTGATGGCTTCTTCCTCTCAAGAATAGGTAAACCCTCCACCGCAAACCCTAAACCCTAAACCCTAAACCCTAAACCCTCAAACCTGAGCTGCTGGTACGCATCATGTAGGGCAAGGTGTTTGCTCTCCCGCCTCACCGTCTAGTGTTTGCGGTTTAAAGTTCAGGGTTTAGAGCTGTGATTCAAGGGTTTAGGGTTTAGGGTTTAGGGTTTAGGGTTTAGGGTTTAGGGTTTAGGGTTTTGAGTGAGGGTCGGCTGCAACTCTAGAAAGGGTTTGTGTTTGAAAAATTACTTTTCTGTATTTCATTTTTTTCAGGAACTGAAATGCTCACCAGCAGCTTCTTAACTCCCAACGGCGTCGTTGATATGGGTAAGTTAGGGTTTAGGGTTTAGGGTTTAGGGTTTAGGGTTTAGGGTTTAGGAACTAGGGTTTAGGGTTTGGGTGAAGGAAGCTTAGGGTTACTTCACATGCGGATGTGGGAAACTGTGCAGCATGTGACCCTTTCCAAGTGACGAAGAAAGCAGCTGAAGGTAGGCGAGATTTTTTTAAGAGTTCAGGGTTTAGGGTTTAGGGTTTAGGGTTTAGGGTTTAGGGTTTAGGGTTTAGAGTTTGCTGTGTTCTCATTTAATTCGCGACTCGACAGAGCAAAACGAGAAATTCTGATCTTCTGCGTTTTGCCTGTCTCTGCACAGCTTTCGCCACTAACTGATTTAGGGTCTAGGGTTTAGGGTTTAGGGTTTAGGGTTTAGGGTTTAGCGTTTAGGGTCCAGGGGCCATTCTAGGGTTTATTGGCCCTTGTGCTTCGGCGCTCAGACACGGAGAAGCTGTGTCACTCTCATTACGGCCGCTGCCCCCAAATCAAGGTGAGCGGGTTTGCTTTTAGGGTTTAGGGTTTAGGGTTTAGGGTTTGGAGTTTAGGGTTTAGGGCCTAGGGTTTGTTTGTTTCATTTGTTTCTTGCTGGCTTATTTTTCCCTGCCTTTTTTCTTAGTCCCTTCTGCTGTTGTTTTCATTTCTTTCCGCCTTTTCTGCGGACTGTTGTTTTGTGTCTAGGGTTTAGGGTTTAGGGTTTAGGGTTTAGGGTTTAGGGTTTAGGGTTTAGGGTTTGCAGTTGTTGCGGAGCTCAGATATGGAACGTGAACGACGCGCATTTTGCCTCTGTCCCGCAGTACCTCTACTACATCTTGTCGGAGCTCTTGAAGGTATGTTTCGAGGGTTTAGGGTTTAGGGTTTAGGGTTTAGGGTTTAGCGTTTAGGGTTTAGGGTTTAGGGTTTAGGGTTTGGCATCCACTGGCTCTTCTGCGCCTCTAGCCTGCTCTGCATATCCGCACGCCTAAATAGGAGAAATAAATAAATAAATGAATAAATAAATAAATAAATAAATAAATAAATAAATAAATAAATAAATAAATAGTAACTAAATAAATAAATAAAAGTATATAAATGAATAAATGAATAATTTTAATTCTTTTGCATTTAAATAAATGCACCAGCTTATCCCCACTCTAAGCAAGAGAGCTATTTGCTGCTGTTACCTGTCTTTATTTTTGAATAAATAAATAATAAATAAATAAATAAATAATAAATAAATAAATAAATAATAAATAAATAAATAAATTAATTAATTAATTAATTAATTATATTTATTTATTTATTTCTTTGTTTTGAAGAATGCCATGAGAGCGACAGTGGACACTTACGTGCACCGCGCTCCCAAGGGCAGCAGCAGCCGCATCAGCAGCAGCAGCAGCAGCAGCAGCAGCAGCAGCAGCAGCAGCAGCAGCAGCAGCAGCAGCAGCAGCAGCAGCCCGTTTCTGCACTCGCAGCGCATATCTCAGGGGGAGCCGCAGTACGAAACAGCAGCAGAAATTGCTGACCCGCAGCTGCCGCCGGTGCAGCTGCTGGTGGCTGGGGATGAACATTCTGTTTCCATCAGAGTAAGCAGCAGCAGCAGCAGCAGCAGCAGCAGCAGCAGTAGCAGCAGCAGCAGCAGCAGCGGCGCAGCAGCAGCAACAGCGGCACCGGTAGTAGTCCTAGGAGCAGAGCGCAGCAGCAGCAGAGATCAGCAGCAGCAGCGGCAGCAGCAGCTCCAAAAGCAGCAGTAGTATTCCTGGCCGCAGTAGAGTAAGCAGCAGTAAGGTAAGCAGCAGCAGCAGCAGCAGCAGCAGCAGTGGCAGTTGCAGCTGCAGCAGCAGCAGCAGCAAGCGAGCTAGCAAGCTAGCGGGCAAGCCTCAGGCTCTTAGCTGGGAGCTGGTGAGTCCGCTGGCTAGCTGGCTAGCTAGCCAGCTAGCTACCCAACTAGCTACCCAGCTAGCTACCCAGCTAGCTACCCAGCTAGCTACCCAGCCAGCTACCTGTCTAGCTATCCAGCCACCGAGCTAGCTAGCTAGCTAGCCAGCCAGCCACATAGCTAGCTAGCTATCGAGACAGCTAGCATTCCATCCATCCATGCATCCAGCTAGCTAGCTACCAGCCAGCCAGCTAGCCATCCATCCAGCCAGCTGGCCAGCTAGCTAGCTAGCTAGCTAGCTAGCCAGCTAGCCATCCACCCAGCCAGCCAGCTAGCTAGCTAGCCAGCCAGCTAGCCACCCACCCCGCCAGCTAGCTAGCTAGCCAGCTAGCCATCCATCCATCCAGCTAGCCAGCTAGGTAGCCAGCTAGCCATCCATCCATCCAGCTAGCCAGCTAGCTAGCCAGCTAGCCATCCATGCATCCAGCTAGCCAGCTAGCTAGCCAGCCAGCTAGCTAGCTAGCTAGCTGTGTGGGGTGGCTGCAGCTGTCGGACATGGGGGGCGGGATAAGCAACGAGGCGCAGCCGCGGATTTGGAGTTACATGTACACCACAGCAACTCCTGTGAAGTACGACCCCCTCACTGGCGCAGTGGTGTCTGCTGCTGCTGGCCCGCAGCAGCAGCAGCAGCAGCAGCAGCAGCAGCAGCAGCAGAAGCGGGAGGCGGCGAGCGGGCCGCGGCGCCCGTCGGCGTGCGTGCCGCTGTCGCGGGCGGCGGCTGCGCAGCAGCAGCAGCAGCAGCAGCAGCAGCAGCAGCTTGGGGGCTGCGTGCAGTCGGTGACGATCGGGTCTTTGGACTTTGCTGCTGCTGCTGCTGCTGCTGCTGCTGCTGCTGCTGCCTTCCGGGCCTCCCCCCTCGCAGGCTTTGGCTGCGGACTTCCCCTCTGCAGACTTTATGCTTCTTATCTTGGAGGATCTCTTTCTCTCTTTTCCATTCCCGGCCACGGCACTGACGCCTACGTGGCCCTCCGCAGAATCGGCGACCAGCAGGTCTGCTGCTGCTGCTGCTGCTGCTGCTGCTGCTGCTGCTGCTGCTGCTGCTGCTGCTGCTGCGGGGGCGGCTGGGTGCGGGGAGGGGCGCGGGCGGGGCTGCTGCTGATGCGGGGCTGCTGCTGCTGCTGCTGCTGCTGCTTCTGCTGCTCTCTTTTGTAATGTTGGTCTTCTTTTGCCTTCTTTCCGCGTCCTGCTGCTGCTGCTGCTGCCCTCTTGCTGCTGCTGCTGCTGCTGCTGCAGGAGCTCATGCCGCCCCCAAGCGGCTGGATCCAACCCCACATAGCCCCTCAAGGTTCCTCCCTGCTGCCCCGAAGTAGAACTGGGGTCCCCTGAGGGGCCCCAGGGGGCCCCTGAGGGGCCCCTACTTCCGGGGCCCCTGAGGTCCCATAGGGGGCCCCCGGGGCCCCCTAGCCCCCTTGGGGGCCCCTAGGGCCCCCTGGGGGCCTCTGAGGGGCCCCTGGAGGTCTCGGGGGGCCACCTAGGGGCCCCAGTCGCGCCCTTTAGAGCCTCTGGGGGCCCCCAAGGGGGCCCCTGGGGGCCCCCAGGGGGGCCCCTGGGGGCCCCCAAGGGGGCCCCTTGGGGCCCCCATGGGGGCCCCCATGGAGACCCCTGGGGGCCCCTGGGGGGCCTCCAAAGGGGCCTCCTGATTGGCCTGTTGTAGTGCCCGCTCATGGGCAATTATTGTTCAGCTCTGTAGCTGTAGCTGCTGCTGCAACTTGCAGGGAGAAGCAGCAGCCGCTGCAGCAACTGCAGCAGCAGCAGCAGCAGCTGCAACGGCAGCAGCAGCATATCCTTGTGCAGCTGCGCTTTTATTGCTGCTGCTGCTTCTGCTGCAGTGCTTTCTCCCTCGCCTTTGCGGCTGCAGCCCTAGCTAGCCATTTGCAGCTAGCTGCGTAGAGTAAGGAAAAAATCTTACTGAACAGACATTCTATAGACTAGACAAGCAGCTGCAGCAGCTGCAGCAGCTGCAGCAGCTGCAGCAGCTGCAGCAGCTGCCGCAGCTGCAGCAGCTGCAGCAGCTGCAGTAGCTGTAGCTGCTGCTGCTGCCGCAACAGAAGCACAGCAGCAGCTGCAGCAGCTGCTACAGCCGCAGCAGGAGCGCAGCAGCTGCAGCAGCTGCAGCAGCTGCAGCAGCTGCATTTGTGTCCGGTTAAAAGTAAACAATTATAATTAGAAAAAGTAAAAGAAAACATATTTCGAAAAGTTGTATAATTCAAAGTTCATTAAAGAGTTCTCAGGAGCTCAACTCTTTCTGCTTTTAGACTTGTGCAGCAAGCAAAGAGCCTACTGGGGGCTAGCCAGCTAGCTGCCCGCAACTTTGTAGCTAGCTAGCTAGCTAGCTAGCTAGCTAGCTGGCTGGCTGGCTCGCTAGCTAGCTGGCTAGCTAGCCACCCACAGCTGGCTAGCCGGCGAAGTTGATGCCTAGCAAGTTCCACATGCAACTATTTGTCTGGGGGGTAGCCTTGCCATCTACGTAGCTAGCTAGATAGACAGCTAGCTAGCTAGCTAGCTAGCTAGCTATCCAGTGGGCTAACTAACTAGCCAGATAGGTAACCAGCTAGCTAACAAGCCAGACAGCAACCTAGACAGCCAGCGAGTAGCCCAATCGACTGGCTAGCTAGCTAGCCATCTAGCCAGCCGGCTAGCTAGCTAGTCGGCTAGCTAGCTAGTCGGCTAGCTAGCTAGCCGCTGCGGGTCTGGCTTTTTTGTCCCTTTTGACCACTTGGGCACTTTCTGCTGCTGCTGCTGCTGCCGCTGCTGCAGGGCTTTAGCTGCTTTGTTTGCTGCGGCTCCGTTTTTTTATTCTCCTTTTATTTCCTTTTCTTTCTTTGCAAATTTATTTTCTTTTTCTCTTTTAGTTTCTTTTTTCTTCTCTCCTTGAACCCTTTTATCATACACATATACACCATTTCCCCGATTTCTTTTGCTGCTGCTGCTGCTGCTGCTGCTGCTGCACTTGTTGTGCTGCAGCCTTTTCGCTGCGCCTGTTGGCGTTGCATATTCTGCTGCAGGTGCTGCTGCAGCTAGTTGTTGCTGCTGCTGCAGCTAGGTGTTGCTGCTGCTGCAGCTAGGTGTTGCTGCTGCTGCAGCTAGCTGTTGTTGCTGCTCATGGCCATGTAGCCTGTTCGCTGCGCTTGCTGGCGCTGCAGTTGCTGCTGCAGCCAGCTGCAGTTGCTGCTGCAGCTAGCTGCAGCAAGCTGCAGCAAGGTGCAGCGAAAGTGATGAGTGCAGCTAGCTGCAGGTGGCTGCAGCTAGCCACAGCTAGCTACAGCTAACCGCAGCTAGCAGCGTCGCCTTTAGCTGCGTCTGAGGCTAAGACGGCGAGGTGATGCTGCTGCTACTTTTGCTTCTGGTTTTGCTTTTGCTGCTGCTGCTACTACTTTTGCTTCTGGTATTACTTTTGCTGCTGCTGCTGCTACTTTTGCTTCGCGTTTTACTTTTGCTGCTGCTGCTGCCACTTTTGCTTCCCGTTTTACTTTTGCTGCTGCTGCTGCTACTTGTGCTTCTGCTTTTACTTTTGCTGCTGCTGCTGCTACTTTCGCTTCTGGTTTACTTTTGCTGCTGCTGCTGCCACTTTTGCTTCTGGTTTTAGTTTTGCTGCTGCTGCTACTTCTTTTGCTGCTGCCGCTGCTGCTGCCTAAGTGCCAGCGCATTCTTAATTTGCTGCAACAAAATCCATTTTGTAGTTTCTGCTGCTGAGGGCCCCGCCCCTGCACTCCCAGCAGCAAGCTCCAAAGAGTCAGTCAAGCCAGCTAAACCGTTTCAGTTCCCTTGGCTAGCTAGCTAGCTAGTTGGATAGCTAGCTAGCTAGCTAGCTAGCTATGCAGCTAGCCAGCTAGTTGGACAGCTAGCTAGCCCTCTAGCTAGCTGGATAGCCAGCTAGCTGGCTAGCTAGCTGTCCAGCTTGCTGGGTAGCTGGCTAGCTGGCTGGCTAGCTGGCTAGCCAGTAGCTAGCTGGCTAGCCAGTAGCTAGCTAGCCGCCGAAGCAGCTAATGAAGTCTAAGAAGGTGCAGGCACAAACGGCTGCGCTCAGATGTACATACACCCGAACGGCTGAGCATGCAGCGCGCAAAGAAGAAAAGAACTTGTTGATGCTAAATAATAAAATTTAATAATGAAATTTAACTGCAAATAAACATTAAAATCACAAATGAATTCCACAAACGAGCACTTAAACCCACAAGCTGCCGCGGCGGGCGCGCACCAGGTGTACGTACACCTGAACAGCAAACCGAGGAAAAGCCAGTCAGCAGAAAAGTCCTTTTTTTTGCATTTTTCCCGTTTTAAGTGCAGCAAAAGGGAAATAGCAGCAAAAGAAACACATTTAAACAAGAAAAGCCTAAGTCTGAAGCCTTGGCAGCATTAAAATGGACTTTTGGGACTTCGAAAATGCGAAAATGAGGCCAAGACGCAGCAGGGCGCTCGGGTGTACGTACACCGCGTCCGGGTGTACGTACACCTCTCAGCCGCGCTTTTCCACTTCAAATCCAAAAAGAAAAAACACAAACACTAATAATAAAAAGAAAAAGCACAAACACAAATAATCCACAACTGCATTTGCTGCGCCTCAGTGAGCTCTTCCGAACTGGCGCCGCCGCCGCTGCTGCTGCCGCTGCTGCTGCCGCTGCTGCAGCTGCTGCTCCTGCTGCTCCTGCTGCTGCAGCTGCAGCTGCTGCTGCAGCTGGTGCTGCAGCTGCTGCTCCTGCGGGACCCTCTGGTAAAGACGCTCCACTTCTGCTGCTGCTCGCTCAAGAAACTTCGGATCTCTTTTTAGTTTCCGGTCCAGCAGCGCCCCCATCGGCAGCAGCCCACTAAACCAGGCTTCCTTCAGCGCCATGTCTAGCTCTGCAGCAGCAGCAGCAGCAGCAGCAGCATAGCAGCAGCAGCAGCAGATGTGCAGCAACAGCAGCAGCAGCAGCGTGTTCACCATCACCGCCACCAACTTCATCCTCACAGCAGCATTAGCACCGCGACCACAAACACCATCATCAGCAGCAGAACCACCACCACCACAAGCAGCAGCAGCAGCAGCAGCAGCAGCAGCAGCAGCAGCAGCAGCCACAGCAGCATGATAGTAATCATCCTCATCAGCAGCAGCACCAGCAGCAGAACCACAACCACCCCAAGCCTCCCCCTCCCCATCCCCACCTCAAAACCCTCCCCATCCCCACCACCCTCATCATCACACCAGCAGCAGCAACAGCAGCAGCAGCAGCAGCAGCAGCAGCAGCAGCAGCAGCAGCAGCGGACCCTGGCTGGCGACGTAGGGCCTGCCGCCCCAGGTGCGGAGGAAGGCGCTGCTGCAGAAGCTGCTCCACTTGATTTGCTGCAGCAGCCCCGCCAGCAGCGTGAGGGCGCAGGGCAGCGCATGCATGTGGGTCCAGACAAGAGCCATGCTGTTGCTGAAGCGCCGCAGCTGCTGCAGCCCCAGCAGCCCAGCAGCAAACTGCAGCAGCCGCGCCCGTTTGCTGCTGCTGCGGTACTCCGCCCCCAGCCAACTCAGCCCGCTAAACAGCAAACGCCCCGAGGGCTCCTCCCGCACTACGGCGCGCGCCAGCGAGTGCATCGGCAGCTGCAGCAGCAGCAGCAGCAGCAGCAGCAGCGCAGCAGCAGCAGCAGCAGCAGCAGCAGCGCAGCAGCAGCAAAGGCAGACGCGCGGCGGTGCAGTTCGATGCCCGTGCGGATACGGGCGCGGGCACGCCTCCTTTTGTAATGGGCAACCACGAAACCCTAAACCCCAAACCCTAAACCCCAAACCCTAAACCCTAAACCCCAAACCCTAAACCCTAAACCCTAAACCCTAAACCCTCGGTGATGGTGTGTTCGTAGTCCTTTTCCATGTAGGCCTTCCCCTTGGCCTGCCGCAAATCGGGGACTGGATCCACATCAACAACTAAGTGCTGAAAGATGGCCCCGTGGCGCTGCAGCTCCTTTATTGCTGCGCGGTCTCCAATCTGAACAAAACAAGAAACGGGCTGCTGCTGCTGCTGCTGCTGCTGCTGCTGCTGCTGTTGCTGCTGCTGCTGCTGCTGCTGGTGCGGCTGCTGGTGGTGCTGGTGGGGCTACTGCTGGTGCTGCTGGTGCTGGTGCTGCTGTCGCTGCTGCTGCTGCTGCTGCTGCTGCTGCTGCGTGCCAGTGGACTGCGTAGTGGCATTTGCGTGGATTTATAGCGGAACTTATTTGAGGGATATTAATTGCATTTGCATGCAAATGAACAAAGAAAGAATAATAAATTAAAAATAATAATTTGGCAAATCTTTAATTTGCTTTTGATGCTTTATTTACTTGCACTTGTGTCTATTCAGGGCGTTCGAGTGTATGGACACCTGATTGTGGTGTGATCACAAACGCAATTTCATGAATTTGAGAGAATTCAAATGGATTTTGGAATTAAATTAAACTTCATTTAATTAAATAAATAAAAACTGATAAAATGCACTTAAAAACGGATCAAAATGCACTTAAAAACGGATTCAAAGAGCCTCGAACTGGCGAAAAACCGCAAAGTGCAGCAAGCTGAGGTGTATGTACACCGCACGCACCAGGGGAGCAGCAAAAGTGATGCAGTAAATAACCACTCTTCCTTTTTGGATTTGTTTTTTCAAATGTTTGGAGACAAACCAAGCAGCAAGTGAGGCGCTGGCCCCCCCCTGCGAGTGGCCCGTGAACACAACCACCAGCGGCCTCTTGCTCCCGCTGCTGCTGCTGCTGCTGCTGCCGCTGCTGCTGCTGCTGCTGCTGCTGCTGCGGCGGCGGCGCTTCAAGAGGGTCTTCATCTCGCTCACGAAGCGCGTCAAAGGCCGCCGCAGCACTTGGTGAAATAAAAAGCTAAAGCCCGAGTGCAGCCGGGCCTTGGGGGAGAAAAAGGGGTCTCGAATGGGGTTTGTCATAGTGTTGAAGGTCCATTGCTGCACGAAAACACGAGCAGCAGCAGCAGCAGCAGCAGCAGCAGCAGCAGCGGGGGCACCGGCTTCGGCTCCAGACGCGAAAAAGCGCCCCGAGCCCAACGCTCCTGCTGCTGCTTCAGAAGCGAAACGCGCGCCCGCGACTGTGGGCCCGCAGCAGCAGCAGCAACGCGAACGGCAGCAGCAGCAGCAGCAGCAGCAGCAACAGCAGCAGCAGCAGCAACAACAGCACTCGCAGAGACAACAGCACCCCCAGAAACCCCAGCACAGCAGCACCCCCAGCACGCTCAGCAGCGGCACCCGCAGCAGCACCCCCAGCAGCAGCACCCCCAGCACCCCCAGCAGCACCCCCAGCAGCAGCAGCAGCAGCAGCAGCAGCAGCAGCAGCAGCAGCAGGCACCTTGGGCTGGGCAGTGCCCTTGAAGGCCCAGACAATGTCGGCCCTGTGGACTGGAATTGCGGAGTCCCCTTTTTGGGGTTTTCGAAAGTCTCTGTCTCGAGCCCCAATGCCCACATCATCTCCGAGGTGCAGCACGAGAGAAGGTGCTGCGGGGCCCTTGACCTTTGCTGCTGCTGCTGCTGCTGCTGCTGCTGCTGCTGCTGCTGCTGGGTCCTCGTCGGCCTCCGCAGCAGCAGCAGCAGCAGCAGCAGGGTTGGGGGATAAGTTCAAGTCCCATCTGAAGACTAAGGGACTTGGGACAACAACTTGATAAGTTGCATCTTTTTCGCAAGTGTCTGCATTGATGGTTGGCAGCAGTTTGTCTTCGACGAGTTGGAACCTGCTGCTGCCTGCTGCTGCTGCTGCTGCTGCTGCTGCTGCTGCTGCTGCGCCCGGCCCTGCTGCAGCGCCCTGCTGCTGCAGCAGCAGCAGCTCCCCTGTCGCCGCGTCCCGCAGCCGCAGCACACGCGGCACCTCCAGGGGGGCCCCCCCTGCAGCAACTCGGGGGGGCCCCCCAAAGCTCTGCAGCAAAACTAAATTCGACTTCGACAAAGCCAGGGCCCCCTCGGGGGTGAGTTGGCCGTCCAGGGAGTGCATGGGGGCTGTACGTACACCGCACACGCATGCACGCTGCTGCTGCTGCTGCTGCTGCTGCTGCTGCTGCTGTTGCAGCAGCAGGCGGCGCAGCGCCGCGAGACGCAGCGAGGCAAAGATAACTCAGGGGAAGTAAAGGCAGATAGTTTAGAGGAAATAAAAACTGAAAAAGGCCAAAAAGGCCACAAAGACAGAAAAACGCGACCCAGCAGCAGCAGCAGCAGCAGCAGCGGCAGCAGCAGCAGCAGCGCAGCAGCAGCAGCGCAGCAGCAGCAGCGCAGCAGCAATCGCAGCACCGCAGCAGCAATAGCAGCACCGGCACCACAGCAGCACCGCGACAGAACCGCAGCAGCAGCCGCTGCAGCACCTTAGCAAGACTCGCAGCAGCTGCGCCCTCGCAGCAGCAGCAGCAGCAGCAGCAGCAGCAGCAGCAGCAGCAGCAGGACTTGCCGAATTCGGAGAAGAGGGCAGTGCCGATGTAAGTGGGGACGAAGTGTTTGAAGAGCAACTGGTCCAAAGGAGTCTCCAAATAGTTTTCCAAAATGTCTCCGAACTTATAAGAAGTGTAGGCGAACTGCCACAGCAGCAGCACGGAGCGGAAGTAGAGTTGTTTGCTGCGGCGGGCCGCGGGCTCCTCTGCTGCTGCTGCTGCTGCTGCGGGGCCTGCTGCTGCTGCTGCTGCTGCTGCGCTGTGCAGCAGCACTTCGCCCCCAGGCAAACCCCCCACGGGAAAGTCCAAAGTCCCTTCAAACTCATTAAACAAATCTGCTGCTGGCCAAGACACTGCTGCTGCTGGCGGCAGCGCCTTCCGCCCCAGCGACGGCAGCATCCGGTAAGGCATGTGCGCCCTGCAGTTGAACACTGCAGCAGCAGCAGCAGCAGCAGCAGCAGCAGCAGCAGCAGCGGGTGTTCGGGCGGGGGAGAGGCAACAGCGGCCAACGCACTCCCAAGGCAAACCCTAAACCCTAAACCCTAAACCCTGCACGCCACAAACACGGCCTTGCGCCAACGCCCGACGCAGCAGCGACGCCCCCCCACACCAACCAGCAGCAGCAGCAGCAGCAGCAGCAGCAGCAGCAGCAGCAGCAGCACTTACGCGAGGAGCCCAAGGAGTAGAGCACCGGCTCCGGCCTTCCTGTGGCTTGCAGCGCCCGCAGCGCAGTGACTGGCAGCAGCAGCTCTGCTGCTGTCTTCACCTCGGGCCACACGCGCCCCTGCATCTCTGCAGCAGCAGCAGCAGCAGCAGCAGGACATCAGCAGCAGCCGAACATCAGCAGCAGCAGAACACCAGCAGCAGCAGAACACCAGCAGCAGCAGGACATCCGCAGCAGCAGGACATGAGCTTCACGGCCCAAGGACGCCGCCATCAGCAGCAGCCGCCGCCGCAGCAACACAGCAGCAGCAGCAGCAGCAGCAGCAGCAGCAGCAGCAGCAGCAGCGGCGCACGGAGCAGCAAATTGGCCACGCTGTTTCTGTTGGCCAGCGGACTGAAGTTGGAAGTGACAATTCTGTGCCACCACTTTTTGGTTTTTTCATAAGAGCCCAAAACGCCTTCGAGGTCTTCTGGGGAGGCGAGGGCGGAGTCGTCGAGTTCCTGCTGCTGCTGCTGCTGCTGCTGCTGCTGCTGCTGCTGCTGCTGCTGCTGCTGCTGCGCTGCTGCTGCGCTGCTGCGCCGCCAAGTCCGCAGCGTCCGCCCGATCTGCCGAATGCTGCGCCTCCAGTCTTGTTTGCTGCTGATGCTGCTGCGGATGCTGCGGATGCTGCTGCGGATGCTGCGCATGCTGCGGAAGGTTTTGCCGCGAAAAGTGCTGCTGCTGCGGAAGCTGCTGCTGCGCGCTGCTGCTTCTGCTGCTGCTGCTGCTGCTTCCGCCGGCGCTTCCTCCGCGGCTCGTGCTGCTGCTGCAGCCGCCACCGCTGCTGCTGCCGCCGCCCTGCTCCAGTCCCCCGCCTGCGCTGCTGCTGCTGCTTCTGCT
>NW_013654410.1:10000-12500 GCF_000499385.1 Eimeria necatrix
TTGTTTTAATTCTGTTTTATGTCCGCTGAGGCCGCAGCAGCAGCAGGCGCACTGGAGGCCTGCTGCGCTGCTGCTGCTGCTGCTGCGCTGCTGCTGCTGCGCTGCTGCTGGGTGCAGCACGGAGCTCTTGCAGGCGCTGCTGCTGCAGCTAGCCATTGCCAGCTGGTGCTGCTTGGCTAGCTGCAGCTAGCCGCAGCTAGCCACCGCTGCTGCTCCCGCTTGCTGCAGCAAACTGCAGCTTGCTGCAGCAAACTGTGCAGCAAATTTCCTCCAGACACAAATAGCTACATCACTCTAAGTAGCTAGCTGCAGCTAGCTGCAGCTAGCCACAGCCAGCTGCAGCTAGCCACAGCGAGCTTCTGCCTGCTGCACCTATCCAGCTAGCCACAGCTAGCTGCAGCTAGCTGCTGTAGCTAGCTGTAGCCAGCTGCAGCGAGCGGCTGCAGGCAGCCCCAGCTAGCCGCCGCCAGCCCTCTTTGCTGCAGCAGATGCAGCTTTTCTTGGAATTGTCTTTAAATGGTATTTTTTATTTCTTTAATAATTATTTGCCAACTGAAGAGCTCCCAAACAAAGCCTGAAAACTCTAAAAAGCGCAGCAGCAACTTCTAGTTCCTACGCACACGCAGCAGCAGCAGCAGCAGCAGCAGCAGCAGCACGGCTGCTGCTGCTGCAGCTTTTAATGATTAAAATAAAAATTAAAAAAGACAAAGAGGCGCTGAGACGCCCCAGGCTGCTGCTGCATCCGGTTGCTGCTGCATTGCGAGGGGCAGCAGCAGCAGCAGCAGCAGCAGGAGCTTCTGCTGCTGTTCCTGCTACTGCTATAGCAATAGTGCCTGCTGCTGCTGCTGCTGCTGCTAAATTTGCTGCTGCTGTTAGCTGCTGCTGCTGCAGCACAGCCAGGTGTTGCATGCGCCGACTGGGGCTGGGGCCTGCAGGGCCCCTTGTGTTAGGGGGCCCCCAGGGTCACTCGCTGCTGCTGCTGCTGCTGCTGCTGCTGCTGCTGCTGCTGGGGGCCCCTGCTGAAGTTGAGGTCTTGTGGCATCTATATACCTCAAAGTATTGATTAATATGTAAATTAAAAGACAAAGGAGGGCCCGCTGCTGCTGCTGCTGCTGCTGCTGCTGCCAGCAGACCTGCAGCTGCTGCCGGGGGTTGTGGCTGGCTGGGCGTGGTGGGACTTCTTTCTGCTGCGCTGCAGCAGCAGCAGCTGCTGCTGCTGCTGTCTTTCTGTCGATTTGCTTCCCTGAAGCCACAGAGGCCCCGCGAGGGCCCCACAACAGCTGCGGACGCACCGCAGTGCGCAGCAGCAGCAGCAGCAGCAGCAGCAGGTAAGCCCCTGTCTACCTTGTCTTTTCTTTTCTCTGTGTCTGCAAAAGCAGCAGCAGCAGCAGCAGCAGCAGCATTTAAGTGTCTCCACTGACTCAGGTCTGTCTCCTTGGCAGCGCCTGGGGGGCCCTAGAAGACCAATGGACCCCTGCACTGCAGCAGCAGCAGCAGCAGCAGCAGCAGCTAACCACCCCGCGCTGCTCTCTCGGACTCAGGCTGCAGGGAGGTGCAGCAGCTGAGGAAGCTCGCAGCAGCAGCAGCAGCAGCGGACCTGAAGCAGAGTAAGCAGCAGCAGCAGCAGCAGCGCCTGTGGCCGTAGCAGTCGCAGCAGCAGCAGCAGCAGCAGCAGCAGCAGCAGCAGCAAACCCAAGGAGATGAATCGTTCGGCCGGGGAAGAGCAGCAGCAGAGGCGGAGGACGGCAGAGGGTGCTGCTGCTCCCTTTGTCTTCACGGCCAGCAGCGCAGCAGCAACAGCAGCAGCAGCAGCAGCTGCTGCTGCTGCTGCTGCAGGCCCTGCAGCAGCGGCGACCAAAGCAGCACGAGCAGCTGCAGCGGGAATGGTCTCGCCCTCGACGCTGCTGCAGCGCATGCAGCAGCAGCAGCAAACAGTCATAATGCCGCAGCTGTCGCCGCAGCAGCAGCCAAACACTCCCAGGCCCTTGTCAGACTGCTGCAGCAACTTGCAGCAGCAGCAGGGAACTCTTCAAACGCAGCAGCAGCAGCAGCAGCAGCAGCAGTTTCTTTCGCTGCCTGCAGCAGCAGTTTCCGTTGTGCCTCCGCTGCCACAGACTGGCAGCAAGCCCAAACCGTACAACGAGCCTGCAGCAGCAGCAGCAGCAACTGCTGCTGCTGCTGCTGCTGCTGCTGCTGCTGCTGCATGCGCCAGCAGCTGCCCCTACCCTGACTGCGGGTCCCCGCTGTCTCTTTCTTCTCGCCAAAGCCAACTGAGTGAAAGCCCGCCGCCTTCGCCGCCGCTGCCTGCAGCAGCAGCAGCAGCAGCAGCAGCAGCTGCTGCTGCTGCTGCTGCAGCGAGGGAAGACAGCAAGGTGCTGCAGCCCGTGGCCAGCAGCAGCAGACATCCGAGGGAGACAGCTGCTGCATGCGGAGACGCAGCAACGGCAGACCAGCAGAAGCAGTATTTGCTGCAGCCCCCCGCAGCAGCTAGCTTGGGCGC
>NW_013654410.1:22500-27500 GCF_000499385.1 Eimeria necatrix
CCCCGGGGCCCCCGTGGGGGCCCCCCGGGGCCCCCTGGGGTCCCCCGGGGGCCTCCCGGGGCTCCCTGGGGCCCCATAGGGCCCCCTAAAGGCCTCCCGGGGCCCCCTGGGTCCCCACGGGGGCCTCCCGGGGCCTCCTTGGGCCCCCGGGGGCCCCCCTGGGGCCCCCGGGGCCCCCTGGGGCCCCCGGGGCCCCCGCATTTGAGGGTTCGGGCTCTAGGGCAGGCGAATGCAAGCCAAGTGGCCATCATCGCCGCCAGCCAAGACTGCAACACAAGTGTGGGGCCCCACACTTTCTGTGTGGGGCCCCACACTTTCTGTGTGGGGCCCCACACTTGCTGCTGCCTGGGGGGGCAGCTCCACAGTCCGGACTGTCTGGACAGCTCCTCTGCTGCTGCAGCCGAAGCCCCAGCAGGTCTTGGCTTCGAAAAGGGGTTCAGGGGCCCCCGGGGGGCCCCCCCCCAGGGGGCCCCCCAGGGGGGCCCCCCCCGCGTCGCCGCCGGGGGCCCCTGGGGGGGCCCCCCGGGGGCCCCCCAAACCCATGTCCAGCAGGTAAACAGCGCCGTCTGCTGCACCCCCCAAAACGAGGCCCTCGCGCTCGTCTAGGGGGGCCCCACACAAGAAAGCAGCATTTGCTGCTGCTGCTGCTGCTGCTGCTGCTGCTGCTGCTGCTGCTGCTGCTGCTGCTTGCTGCCTCTGCAGTCGGCAGCAGCAGCTGCAGGTCCCCCACAGCCCCGCTGTGAGCAGCAGGAACTCGAGCAGCAAGTCTTTCTGCATGCAAGTCCCAAACAGCAATGGCTCCCTTTTTGCTGCCAGCAGCAGCAAAAGAGTTGAGCCAGACGAACTGCAGCAGCGGGCTGAGGGCCTCCAGGGCCCCCGAGGGGGCCCCCCAGGGGCCCCCAGGGGCCCCCAGGGGGGCCCCCCCGGGCCCCCGCTGCAGCAACTCCACTGCGGGCAGCTCCGCCAGCTGCTTCTTTCTCTTCAAACTCCACAGACGCAGAGACCCGTCGTACCCTACGGAGGCCCCCAGGGGCCCCGGGGGCCCCCGGGGGCCCCCCACTCTTACCTGGCTGACCCCTGATCTGTGGCCCGGGGCCAACTCCACACATTTCACTTTGTTGCGGCTAGCAGCACAGACCACAGTCCCCTCCCGGGGGGCCCCCGGGGGGCCCCCCCCTGCAGCAGCAGCTGCTGCTGCTGCTGCTGCAGCAGGGGGGCCCCCGGGGGGCCCCCCTCCTCGGGGGGCCCCCAGAACGAGTGCGCGTCTGCTGCTTTTCCCGGGAGGGGGGCCCCCACATTTGGCCAAAGACAAACTTTGCCATCCATTCCCCCCGAAAGTAAAAGTCCATCAAAACTAAATTCGCAAGAAGTGACCCAGTCGGAGTGCCCCCAAGAAGTCCCGAACAATTCGCACACCAAGGAGCCCCCGGGGGCCCCCGGAAGCCGGAACACACGCAGGCCGCCGTCCGCGCTCCCTGTGGCGCAGTACATCTCTGAGCAGCAGCAGCAGCAGCAGCAGCAGCAGCAGCAGCAGCAGCAGCATGTTTGAGGTGAATGATAGTGTTCAATTAATAGACACAACTGAAGAAATGAACTTCAAAGGATTTCGCTTTTTAAGGAAGCTTTTTAGCTTTTTAACTTGTTGTCCTTCGTCAAGCAGCACCACCTGCTGCTGCTGCTGCTGCTGCTGCTGCTGCTGCTGCTGTTGCTGCGCTTGGTTCTGCAGCAAGCAGCAGCAGCAGCTCGCGCCCTGCAGGGCCGCAGTGGGCTCTTCGCGGCTGGCGTCGCCGCGAGCTGCCTGCGCCCGGCAGGGCTTAGGGTTTAGGGTTTAGGGTTTAGGGTTAGGGTTTAGGGTTTAGGGTTTAGGGTTTAGGGTTTATGTTGCAGGCAGCGTCGCATGACCACCATTCAGTGTTTAGTCTTCAGCGCATAATGCCCAGTGCTCAGTGCCCCGTCTCCCCTGCTCCCTGTTCCTCGCAAGGGTTTAGGGTTTAGGGTTTAGGGTTTAGGGTTTAGGGTTTAGGGTTTAGGGTTTGGCGGACTCGAGGGGTGGAGGTCGAGGCAAAGAATGGAGCGGTCGTGGCCATTCGGCAGCACTGCAGCAGCAGCAGGGCCTTTGCGGAGGCTGTGGGGTTTGCGAGCAGCAAGCAGCGGCCTGTAGACTGCTTCGCGCGGCAGCGCTGCTGCTGCTGCTGCTGCTGCTGTTGCTGCTGCTGCTGCTGCTGCTGCGGTGGACCCGGAGGAGGAAGGCCGCGAGCCAGGGGGGCCCCCTGTCTTTGCTGCAGACGCACTGCTGCGCCTGGGGGGCCCCTTTGGGGGCCCCCCTCCTGTGGCCCCTTGGGAACTCCGCCGCATTGCTGCTGCTGCTGCTGCTGCTGCTGCTGCTGCTGCTGCTGCTGTTGCTGCTGTGCTGCTGCGCGTGCTTCCGCAGCCTAGGTTTGCTTCAGCTGCGGGACTTCCTGCTGCTTCTTCCGCCGAACTGCTGCTGTTGCTGCTGCTGCTGCCAGGAAGCTTTGTCTTCCCGCGAAGAGCCTCAGGCTAGTGCTGCTGCTGCTGCTGCTGCTGCTGCTGCTGCTTCGGGTTTTGAATAAAAGCTAAGGCGTACATACACCTCAGCTGCTGCAGTGCGGCAGCGCACTTTTCCCTATTTTCAGCTGCAGAAGAAGCAGCAGCTGCTGCTGCAGTTGCTGCGCCTCTGCTGCTGTTGTACCTGCAATTGTGGTTGCTTCTGCAGCACCTGCTGCTGCAGTTGCTGCTGCAGATGCTGCTGTCTAATCACTGCTGCTGCTGGCGCCGTTGCTGCTGCCGTCTCTGCACTTGCTGCGGCTGCACCGCGGCTGCCGCCGCTGCTGCAGCCGGTGCTGCTGCTGCTGCTGCTGCTGCTGCTGCTGGTCCCGCTGCAGCTAGCGCTGCTGCTGCTGCTGCTGGTCTCGCTGCAGCTAGCGCTGCTGCTGCTGCTGCTGCTGCTGGTCCCGCTGCGGCAGCAACCCCCAGAAAGGGCCTGTCTTGGCTGTCTCCAACCCAAAGGAGGGGCGGAGACAGAGAGAAGAAGTGGATAAAAAGAGACAGGCAAATAAAAGAAAAAAGACAAAAAAATGAATTAAATGGACTAAAAGAGCAGCATTTGGGGCCTCTAAACAAAGAATGGGAGACAAACAAAAGGAGGGCCTTTGGGAAAAGAAACGGAGACAAAAGAAGCGAAAAAAAGGGACAGAAAGGAGACAGAAAGAAATAAAAGTGAAGACACTGCAGCAGCGCGCTGGCCTGCTGCTCGTGCTGCAGCAGCTGCGGTGTCAGTACACTCCACGGTCTCCACTGGCAGCAAATCCGGCCCACACATCAGCAGCAAAAGCTGAGAACTTCGAGACAAGGACCGGGGCAAACGCGGGCCAAAAGCAGCAGCAGCAGCAGCAGCAGCAGCAGCAGCAGCAGCACGCGGACGAGGCGAAGAAGGCCAGCTGCTGCAGTTGCTGCTGCTGTTGCTGTTGAAATAAAACACACACACTATAAACAGCCAGCTTCTAGTGTCTGCTTCTGAGGCTCTCAATCTTTGGGGCCCCCGGGGGCCCTTTCATTGAAGCAGCAGCAGCTGCTGCTGCTGCTGCTGCACCGCTGCCGTCACACCAGCTGAGCAGCACGTCTGCTGCATTTGCTGCTGCTGCTGGCGTTGACGCAGCAGCAAGAGATCGCACACAATGTCAAGGAGACACTTGGCTTAAGAGTAGACTGGCAGAGACAAGGGCTGGGCTGGACTCGAGCTGCCCTTTGATGCACATTCTGCTGCGGTTCTGCTGCAGCAGCAGCAGCAGCAGCAGCGGCTGCTGCTGCTGCAGCAGAGCCGCTGTCACAGCACAGCCGCAGCAACCGGTGTTTCGTTTCTCTTTTGTTTTTCTAATTAATTTCGTTTTTGGATTTATTTGCTTCTCTTCCCTCCCGAGCTGAGCCTGTGCCGCGCAGCGCAGCAGCAGCAGCAGCAGCAGCAGCAGAGCGGGGCCCCCTATAGCGCCTCTTAGCCTTTTTCGGACTTCAGTCGTTTGATTTGTAGCTTCATTTTTCTAGCAGCAGCAACTGAGACAGGCAGCAGCACCAAGACAGCAGCGGCAGCAGCAGCGCTGCAGCCTCGGGAACAGGCGCAACAGCAGCAGCAGCAGCAGCAGCAGCAGCGGCTGCCGCTGGAGCAACCGGAGCAGCAGAAGCAGCTGCAGCGCCCGTAGCGCAGCAGCAACTGTAGCAGCCAAAGCAGCTACTGCAGAAGCAGCAGCAGCAACAGCAGCAGCAGCAGCAGCAGCTGGTGTCGCCCCCTGCCCCCTCATGGGTCTCGAGCTGCTGCAGCACCATGCCACTGGCGCACCTTCTGGGCGAGAGCTTCGTGCGCCCTCTCTCCGAGCAGCTGCTGCTGCAGCAGCAGCAGCTGCTGCTGGAGGAGGAGTGCGAGCGGCGGGCCCGTGAGCAGCCCAAGGTTGACAGCCTGCATCTCCCGCAGCAGCTGCAGCAGCGGTTGCTGCAGCAGCAGCTGCTGCAGCAGCAGCAGCTGCTGCAGCAGCAGCTGGACAGTCTCGAACGCGATCGCGAGGTGGTCTATGAGCACCAGCACGCCGTCCACGAGCTGCAGCGGCAGCAGCAGGAAGAGCTGCTGCTGCGCCACCGTGACTTGCAGCAGCTGCAGCAGCAGCAGCTGCTGCAGCAACAGCAGCAGCAGCTGCTGCAGCAGCAGCTCTTGCAGCAGCAGCAGCAGCAAGATGGCTCGCCACGAGCAGCAGTTCGGTGGCGCTCAGTGGACCTCGCAGCTGACTTGGGAGTTCCTCCTGCTGTCATCATAGCCACCCCAGCTTCACTGCGGCGTAGACAACCCGCAGGGCTAAGCAGCAGCAGCAGCAGCAGCAGCAGCAGCAGCAGCAGCAGCGGCATGGAATATGTGGGTCGCTCTGTACGAAGTGAAGCTGCTCCCTCGTCTGCGTTCGCGCAGCACGGACGGGAAGCAGCAGATCCCGCAGCAGCAG